>NW_004955589.1:782528-899476 GCF_000276665.1 Chinchilla lanigera
TCTCTCTCTCTCTCTCTCTCTCTCTCTCTCTCTCTCTCCTTCCCTTGCTCTCTTTCTCATACACACACACACATTAAAAATGCAAATCTATAAAACTAAAAGAACAAGGAAAACAATCTATGTGATTTTGGATTTGATGATGACATTTTAGATACAACATCAAAACCATGGTTCATGAAAGAAAAAACTGATTAAACTTTACTGAAGTTAAAAATTGTTGTGCAAAAGACACTGATAAGAGAATGGAATCAAGCCACAGAGTTGGAAATACTTCCTAAAACACATATCTGACAAAGGAGCTGTATCCAAAATGTACAATGAACTTTTAAGCTCAACAGTCAGAAAACCACCACCTAATTTTAAAATGGGCAAATATTTGGACAGGCACCTCACCAAAAAAAGATATACAGATGGTAAATAATCATATGAAAAGATGTTCAACACCATTCATAATTGAGAAATTTCAGGTTAAAACACCAAGATACCATTAAACAGCTATCAGACTGTCCAAAATTTTAAAAAAAGCTCATACCAAATACTAAATGCTGGTGAGGATATGGAATACACCCTTACTTTGCCATGGGAATACAAAATGGTACACTCACTTTAGAAGACAGTTTGACAGTTTCTTACACAGTCTTCTCACAGGATCCAACAATCACACTCCTAGGTATTTACCCACTAAACCAAAAACTTCACCTGCTCACAAATGTTTAGATCAGCTTTATTCAAACAGCCAAAGTCTAGAATAACCAAGATGTCCATCAATAAGTATATGGATAAATTGTGGAACATTCATACAATAAGGTATTATTCAGCTAAAAGAAATAATTTTCAAGCCACAAAAAGACATTGAGAAACTTTTAAGTGCATATTTTTAAGGGAAAGAAGTCAGTCAGCAAAGGATACCTCTTGCATGACTCCAGTTATGTGACATTTCAAAAAAGACAAAGATGAGCACCTACTGGTTACCATGGGTGTGAGGGAGGGAAGGAATGAGTATGTGAAGTATGGGAGATTTTTAAGACAGTGAAACTATTCAGTGTAACACTGTGACAGTTCATACATAACGTATGCATCTGACAAAACCTATGAACCTTTATAACACAAAGAATGAACCTTAATGTACACAATTCTTTTTTGAAAATTAGGAGGTGAGAGGAATCCTAAACTATGACTAAAAATCTAATTTCATCTTGAATATATTTTAAACAACCTCACCAAACAGGGTAGAAGGAAAGGTATATGGAGTTAAATAAATGGAAATAAATGGAGTCCACAAGACTAAAGCTAAAAGGAACTGCATGTAAGTACTGCACACTGGCCAATGAAGTTGTATGCCCAAGTGATACACGTTAAAAATTCTGATACTGCTCTGCACAAATAATGGAAGTGAACAATTACAAAAATGGACAGCAGATGGGGTTAGCCAAGTTTCTCACTACTGGAGGAGAAGAGGCCAGAATGATCCACGTAGTAATGGAGTGAAGATAAAGAATCAGTAAGAACTCATTTAACTTATAGATCAATGGTTACATATGGAATTACTTATAGATATGTATATACGCAGTCCCCAAAACAGAAACAAAACAGCCAAATTACCAAAAGTATTTTAAAAGTTAGCCAGGACCAGTGGTACATACCTGTAATTCCAGGTACTCAACAGGCTAAGGCAGGAGCATCCCAAGTTCTAGCCTTACCTGAGCAACTTAGCAGGACCTTACCTCAACACAAATATTTTAAAAAGGCCAGAGGATGTACCTCAGTGCTCCCTGAGTGCAAAATGGTACTGGGGATTTAATTTTTTTTAATTTTTAAAATTTTTAAAGTAATAAAAACTAAGAATAAAAGAATCTCCAAAAAAACAAAATTGATGTGATTTCTCTCTCTCTTTTTTTTTGGTACCAGAAATCAAACTCAGGATCTTGTGCTTGCCAGGCAGGCACTTGTGCCACTGATTTCTCTTAAATACTAAATTTCCCAATCAGAGAACTAGGACTCCATTATGATTTCTTAGTAAATAGTTCAATAATGAGAGCACTATTCCATTTTCTGCTATGAAAATAAAACTAAGATCTGAAATTTTCAAGTCTGAAAAATGTCATATGTTTGAGTTAAATGGCATTTTTATTTCATCAAGAAAGCTAGATCCACAAAATAATTTTACTAATTGTACACTTATCTGTTTCTTTCTCTGTCCACCAAAAAAAAACAAAAACAAAAAAAAACCCTCCACAAAACATTGCCTATTTTTGCTCATGGTTTAGTATAACCATTCTCCAGCCTGACCTACTGCCTAAATACAAGTGATCTAATGGTATAGCTCAGAGATATAGTATAGCTTTAGCAGACATGAGACTCTGGGTTCAATACCCAACATGCCCTCCCCTCCAAAAAAGAATTATATCAAAGCCACAGGGTCTCAAAATTACAGTAATCTCTTCTTGATTGTCATGAAAGGAGTGTGTGTGTGTGTGTTGCAGTTCTGAGGTTCAAACCCAGGAACCTAGCATGCTGGGCAAGCACCTTACACTGAGTTTTACCTGTAGCCCATCAAACATTCTTTAATGCAGTAATTCTGACACATTACTGTATTCTATCTTAGGAAAAAACAATACAAAAGTATCTTACTGCAAACTATAACCAGAAATAAATACAATAGAAAAATTAATAAATACAAAATATATACAAAACACCTCATCTTATTTGAATTAGAAATCATTTTTGGTAAATGAGGGAGAAACAAACATCAATTACATGTAGACCAAACAGATTTCCAACATTCTGTGAAAAGCCCTAATTCACAAATACTTTTAACCCTTCTTCAAGTATCAAAAGCAATATTCAATCTTTATAACGTAGTTGGGTTTTCTTTGTTTTGAGATAGGGATCTTTCTATGTTGCACATGCTGATTTCAAACTCATGGACTCAAGTGATCCTCCTACCTCAGCCTCCAAGTAGCTGTGTATCAATATTTATAAAATACTTACATTCACAAATTTAACGTTGAGCAAAAAAGAATAGTAATAATAGTAAAGTTTGGCACTGCCAAAGTTGAAAAACTAAGTGTGTCAATCAACATCTGGTGCATACCAGAAGGAGAAAAGAGAATAAATAACCTGTTAAATAAGCTGCTTGATATCATTGAGATGTTTTACCTTTGGCTGCCTGTTGTACTCAACAAAGAATGCTGCCCAAGACAGGAAAAGTACAAAAATTCTCACCTGTTTTCAACCTTAATACCTCCCACCAGAAATAATAAGGGTGGGAAGGAGTGGTAGATTCCTGAAATTTTCTAATTCCAAGGCAATCAGTATACAATCACCTCAAGCAGATTTATTTCTGAATAAAAGAATCATATTTGTCATTCTGGGGGAAAAGTATAATAAGCGTTAAGATATTTATAAAATAAATATAAAACTATAATCAAGCTATTTAGAAAAAAGTTCATTTGATAATTACCTGTGAAGCAACATAATCACTTGTTACCAAGAATAAAACCAAACTCATTTACTTTCCTCAGCAGAATAGAAAATTCCAGTCCAAGAATTCTAACATACCCTCTTAGCCGGGCGTGGTGGCGCTAACCTATAATCCCAGCACTTGGGAGGCTGAGGCAAGAGGATCATTGCGAGCTCGAGGCCAGCCTGGGCTGCAAAGTGAACTCAAGGCCAGCCTGAACTGCATAGCAAGACCCTGTCTCAAAATGACAAAATAATTAATTAATTAATTAATTAATTTAAAAATACCCTCATACTAAAAATAAAGCTATATATGTTGCTCCCAGTTGTCAAATTACAACTAGTTTACACTTGTTGTCACAGCACAACAAGGTCCCTTTCGACTCTCAAGTGTCTTCATTTGGGTGATAAGTTATATTGTCCTAGTTTTGGTACATTTTGTCTCTGGGGAACTTCTAAGATACACACAGTCCGTATGCACTTGTATTTACTAGTTTAGCCAACTAAAGGCAGAAAAGTTCTTATGAAAGTTGGATGACTTTCCCTGCATTTACTCATGGGGTAAGGGGTAGAGAGAGACTTCAAAGTCAACTGGATTTAAGGAAAACTTGGGGTCCCTATTCTTACTCCCCTACTAATCCCTGCCTGGTCAGGTACCATCATCTGTCCTCTCCTGCGTTCCCAGGGTTTGCTCTGGGAATGCAATAGTTTGTCAATCTGCTGAATTCCCTGTCAGATCCTAGGTTTCCAAACAGCAAAGGCTGTTAGCCAATTTTCCAAACCCACTGTGTAGTATTATCATGTTTGTCAAATACTAAACACTCATTAAAATGTTTTCCTGAATGAATAGAAAAACTAAGATTAGCACACAAACACAATAATGTTTTTCTTTCATGCATTTCTATAACTGCATTCCTTATTTTTAACTTTTAAACTAGTTTCATTATTTAGAGAATAGTATTAAAATTTTTTCCATGTTCCACATTTTTCAAACACTAGTACTACTAGTCATTTTGCTTTCTACTAAGGCAGTGAGTAGAACTGATATAAAAGAATAGAAAATGGCCAGTCATGGTGACACACTTCCTTAATTCCAGGACTCCAGAAGGCTGAGGCAGGAAGACCAAAAGTTCAAGTCCCACCTTGGGAACTTAGTGAGACCCTGTCCCAAAAAATAAAAAGGGGTGGGTATAACCCAGGATCACGAAGGTCCTGGGTTCAACCTCCAATACCAAAAAAATGAAGAAAAAAAAAAAAAGACAGTCAATTATGTGAGTAATTTCAAAATGAAGATATTTTCTTTGTACTCAAAATGCAATAGTAACATAATAAACACTGAGTCCAAGAATAACAAAGGAGATAAGAAGGAATAAGAAATAAACATTTAATGAACATGTTATATGCATGAAAAAGCCATATGAAACCAAATATTCTGGATAATTAATACATACTAGTAGAAAAAATAATAGAGAGAAAAAAAGAAAGATTTAATGATGTCTAAAAATTGAGACAGGCTGAGGATATAGCTCAGCAGCCTGCCTGGCAAGTGCAAGGTTGTGAGTTCAATTTCTAGTACCAAAAAAAATTTAAAAAAATAAAAATGAAGCCATTACTTTGTGTAAATTCCAACAATAATCTATTGTAATTACATTGTTTCATCTCCTGACAGCTGAATACATATTTGGCATTAAAAAATTTAAGCAAAATGCTTTTATTCACATATTAGAAGCTAAAGAACTATCAGTAAACTCTTAACATTCTGATACTTAAACTCCGAAAGTATACAACAGATTTATTTTGCCAAGATATTTTGTTTTTTCAATTTCTGCCTTTAAAAACTGTGTGTGTAGTACCAGGGTTTGATCTGGGGCCTTGCACATGCCAGGACAAGTGTTCTACCATGGAGCTTCATTGCCAGCCTCTCTCCCTGCTTCTTTGAGACAGGGTCTGGCTAAATTCTCTAGGGGTGGCCTTGCATTTGAGATCCTTCTGCTTCAACCGCCTTCAGGGCTGGGATTCCAGGTGAGTAGCTAGGATTACAGAAGTGCACTATCACCCATACCTCAGCTTTAAAAACTTGAGCAGCATATAAAAACTCAAAAAGAGAAACAGGCTGGATGTGACAATGAGTTATTTCTTCACACATATGACAACGAATGCTAGAAATGGGATAAAAGTTACTAATAGCCATGATGATTTCCCTAACCTGATTACTGCATTAGCCTTCTACAGAAATCATTTCTGAAAATCCCTCCCTTAAGATATTCTCTAGCAAAACTAATACAACTAGTCCTAATTTTCCAACACCAACTCAGAGTTTGAGATCTGCTACACTTTGAATAATTGCCTACACATGGCCAATTTAAGTGTAAACCCCAAATGTTTTTAACTTGTTAAAATTATCACATGAAAGTTAAAGAGTAACATCTTACTTCATCAACAATCTTGGTTTGCAAAAGTGAGGTAAATTACCACAGAAAGAATCAATTATTTGAAGTTCCAGTTCACTACACTTCCTAAATACCAAACAATGCAATCAAAAAGCATTATTCTTCATGTGATCTGATAAATTTGCTCCGAAGCCACAGACTGCACCCTGAACCAAAGCACACATTTTCTAACTGTTCAATTCATCCTAAAAGACATTATACATGAATGTGAATAATGTAAATCTATCACTCTACTACAAAAATAACTCAAACTTCATCTGTGAAAGATAATCTCTGAAAAGTAATAATGTACTTTTGAGGGAAAATGCCCCTTTGGCAATCAAATATCACCTTTCAACAAAATTAAACACAGCGATTTACTTTGGAAGTTGAGGAACACTGACTACAAATTCTGTAAGTTTGTACCCTATTTCAACATATCAAAAAAGAAGAAAGAGTAGGATCTTTCCCATATTGGTAACATAAAAACCAAATGAATAAGACAGGGAAACCTAAGATAAAATAACTCTCTACATAACTCATAAAGGAAACTTCAGCATCACATTTCCTTGAATTCTGAGCACCAAGTAGAGAGAACAAAACCACTGTTTTCAAGTAAAGACAGATGCAGGTATGCATCTCAGAAAAACAGATCCAAAAACTCTAACCCTATCAGATTCAAGATGACCATAAAAAATAAATAACCATCAAAGTACATTTAGTAGACAAACTTTGTAAATGACAACTTTTCTAGATGATTAAACTAGGCAGTAAAAGAAAAAGAGAACATTCTCAAAACTTTTAGAGGTCACCATATTTCCCAAGATATCCAAATACCCATTTAAGCTATCTCCTAATTTTTTAAACATTCTAAATAAATAGAACCCAAACTAGATACACACAGATACTGCAGTACTGGGATGGTGAAACCTCCTAATTAATTTCACTGAATAGTTCTATAAGAATAATCAGTCTCTTGAAAGCAGCTGGGAGAGTATCCACATCAGCAGCTGACTCTCTGCAGATGGCTCTGTACTTTTCCAAAGGGAAGTAAGCTAATCACTGTGCACAGAGTTTACAGAATACACAGATCTATCATTCTAATCTTACTCTAAGGTCTGAATCAAGAATCTAAACAGTTTCAGATAGGAACCAGGGTATAGCAGAGGTAGAGTTCAGCATATCTAAGGCCCTGGGTTCAATCCCCAGCACACAAAAAGAAACCAAAACAAAACAAAAAAGATTTCAGCTAGCTTAAGCAAAAATAAATCATTTTTTCAAAAGATGCTTTCATAAGCCAGGCATGAGGGCACATACCAATAATCCTGGCACTCTGGGAGGCTGAGGCAAGAGGATCACAAATTTGAGAGCAGCATGGGGAACTTAGTCACTTAGGGAGATCATCTCAAAATTAAAAATTAAAAAAAGGATACAGGTAGACTGTGGCAAATGGATAGCACATGAGATTTCTAAAAATTAAAAAGGAGGGCTGGGGATATAACTCAGCGCAAAGACACTGGATTCAATATCAAGTACCACCAAAAAAACAAGTGTTTTCATAAAAATGAAAGTTCATTAAAGGTAGTACAAATATATAAACATACTCAAACATAGCTCCTTAACTCAGCAACTCAAATATCTAGCAGACACAGTCAATTCCTCATCTATTATGAGAACCATATTTAGTTGGTAAGGGGCAATAAGTAATAAAAGGACTACATACATATTGCTTAGTATTGACTAACAGTGTGTCAAAATATTTAATCGTGAGGTACTCCTCCCATTACTCAAAGAGCAAAAATTCACTTTTTTCACTATGAAGGTAGCTTTCAGGTATAAATTTTAGTACCACTTTAAGTTCCCTATCTTTAGTCCCCTCAACTCCCAACAACATGCTGTGTGCCAAAATAAAAGATTTAAGGGAGGCGTCTTCAAATTAGAGAAACAGACTTAAAGTACAGCTAAAACAAAATATCATAACTAGGGCAGAGCAAAAGAGTGCCTGCCACATGTAAGAATAAAAATCTTATCAACAATAAACCCAAACATAAGATAACCACTTAAAACATAAGATAAAGAGAAGCATATATGAGAAGGTAGAGCGGATTATGAAGGAAAATTCATACACTAATTAAAGGCAGCCAGATTTCCATCAGCTGTTACTCGGTCTGGGCGTTAGAGCTTAGTTGTCCTTAGTTTCTTTCTTTATATAGTACAAGACAGTCTAAGAGACGAGATGCTCTGCAATTCTTCTAGTTCTTTTAGTGACTTTCCTCTCTGACCTTGGAAGTTATTCAACCTCTTCTGGTAAATAATACAAACTAAAATCACAGAAGTCCTAAGTATCGAGGAACATACAATTATATTCTGAGCTCATAATAAGCAAAATCCAAACTTCTTAACAATGCATTCAAAGCTATTTTTATCATATTTCAGCCTTACTTTCTAGTTTCTATCTCATAATTGTATACAAACAGCAACTTCAGGTCCCTGCTCTCCTAAGAATTTTGTACAATTTCCTGGCTCTTTGCTCAGTTTCCTCAGCCAGTGAAATCTTTCCCTCTTCTCTGTTACTTAAATTATAATTGTCCTTCAATGACAGCTTAAACCATACTTCACCAACAATCTTAAGAATATTGACTCTTTCTACTAAATTCACACTGTTTGTCATTTACCTCCATGACTTTATTTTCCTTTACACATGGTAAATTATCTTCCCCAGTGCAGTGTAAGCTTCTCAAGGGCAGTGATGCAGGAATACTGACTCACAAGTCCTGCAGCGCTTTATACACAGCCAGACTGGATATAAAATAGTAGTGAGCCAACATGAGGAAAAATGAGGCCTAAATCAATGTTTTTCAGATGGTGGATCACAACCTAACAAATTGTGAAATTAATGTAGTGGGCAACCATCAGCATTCAAAAACCAAAACAAACAAATAAAAAACTTAAGTTGCAATATTAAAAAAATATTCTAGCTGTGCACAGTGGTACATGCCTATAGACCTAGCCCAAACTCAGGAGACTGAAATAGGAGGATCACGAGTTCAAGGTCAGCCTGGACTACATGATGGGACACTGTCTCAAAGCGCCCCAAAAAAGAACAAAAAAGATTTAAATTGCCTAATGATTTTTTTCCAAACGTATCACCCAGGCATAGGCTCTTACCGGGTTCCCTGTGTGAAGCAGAAAGCATCTATGTAGATGACAGTTAAATATAATGAACCTAACTGACTCTAATCTAAACCACTGTTTTTGTCTTCTGGGGTTCTTTTTTGTTGTTTTTGTTTTGTTTTGTGTTTTGGTACTGAGAATTTAACTCAGGACCTTGCACTTGCCAGACAGGTACTGTGCCACTGAGCTATATCACCAGCCCTAATTTAAACCATTGTGATTAGCCACGATATCCTTTGTGAGTACTGCCATCACCTCATGAATGAACAGATCACAGATCATGCTTGCAAAGCACTTCTGCTGTGATCATACATTATAAAATGCCTGCTTGTCTACCAGATCATAAGAATTATTCCCAATGAGACTTATCTTTAAAAATACGTAATTATCCTTGAGGGCATGGTAACCAAGCCCTTACCTAAAACAAACTAGTCAGTGGTAGCCAGAAAGACAACAGTTTGCAATGCCCAGAAAAATC
This sequence comes from Chinchilla lanigera, assembly GCF_000276665.1. Taxonomy (NCBI): domain Eukaryota; kingdom Metazoa; phylum Chordata; class Mammalia; order Rodentia; family Chinchillidae; genus Chinchilla; species Chinchilla lanigera. Next base: position 792,072 of record NW_004955589.1, read on the forward strand.
ACTGGGCTTACTAATGAAAGATCTTTTTTCTGGTGACAGTAATCTGTAGAAGTGATTTCTAAAGAAAAGGTAATGCTACTTTCCAAGCCCAAACTACAAAAAAATTAAAAGTATTTTTGAAGTTACAGCTATGTTCATCATGCTCTCTTTGCTGATAGCCAACAGCAAGTAGCAACAGTAAGGACAAAGAATGCCTGCTTTAGTCCCTCACCTCTCACCCAATTTAACAGAGAGATGAAGGGTAAAAATACAAGATGGTTATATTTCACAATGGCAGAAAAAACTCCCTGCTAGTTTATGGGCATGTAATCACATTTTAACAACTTTAAGTAACTATTCACAGTTAAGAGTAACTGACTACTAACAATAAAGAACAGCTGAAAAATTGCCATGCGTGGTGGTACATGCCTATAGTCCTAGTACTTGGGAGGCTGAGGCAGGAGGATTCAGAGTTCAAGTCCAGCCTAGCCAACTGTGATTTTAGTATCAAAATTAAGCAAGACTGGAGATGTAGCTCAGTGCAACGGCCCTGAGTTCAATCCCCAGTACTAAAGGGGGAAAAAGCAATGCTGGGGAAAAAAAAAAAATCAAAGATATGGAAAATATACTAGATTTAGAATCCAAAGACCTAGGTTTAATTCTGGTTGTCACTCACTATTATTGTAACACTCAGTTTCCACTCTTATAAAAGGGATCATTTTGCTCATATTCACTAAGTATTAATTGAAAAATATTATCTATGTGCCACTTGACATTTGGCTAGGGTTTAACAAATACATATAGTATTTGATGTCATTCCTGCCTTGAAAGGTGCTTATAATTTCCCTATCTCATGGGGCTTTTATGAAATTCAAATGCAAAACACTACAAACCATACACCACACACACTGCATAGAGGTATAATGATTCTGATTACTTGTTTTACTTCTTAACCACCCACCTTTATTCCAAAGCTTAACAAGATCCAATAAATAAAGTATAAATAATCAAATAGAAAAGTTATTACTTAACTGATTTTCCACTTAGGCTGGTATTCAGGACCCTAAAAAATTGCTATTTATTTTCATAGTCTCAGCTCATGACTCTCAATACTGTATAACTATAATGATAAAATTAAGAATACAGGCATATAACCTGTAATGTTGCTCTGGGCATGTGCCCCAGTATGTGGGTTGCACTCCCTACACCTGGCAAAAGAGTAAAAATTAAAGATGTCTAGGCCTCACACAAGACCTCCTGAATCATGACCCTTAAAAGGTGAGCCTGAGAATCTATATTTTTAACAAGCACAACCAAGTGATTCTAATACATACTAAAACTTGAAAACCACTGCCATAAAAATTTCCTTTGATCAACAACCATTTCAAATACTATTATCAAAATCTACCTGAAAATCTGAACCAAATAGAATTCAGTTTCAATTACAAAAGCAGCTCTTGAGAAGGTATTTAGCAGTCAATGTTACATGACTCACACAACTTATAAAAATACCTGTGACACTAGCTTCTTTTTATTCAATTATTTCCAAACTGTCACAGAAAATGAAGTTTAAAAACTGACTCTCAGGGCTGGGGATGTAGCTCAGCAGCACAGGACCTGCCTGGCAAGTGCAGGGTAGTAAGTTTGATTCCCGATACCAAAAAAAAAAGAGAGAAAGAATAAAAACTGTCAATGAACAATTATATACATATTCCCTATTTATCTTATAGTTTAACAAGGGAAAGTTGGTCAGTATATTACCAGATTGCTATCAAGGAGGAAAGCACATATTCTCTGGCCAGCATAAATATACAGTAATTTTGAATGCTTCCAAGCTAACCTTAGGGAACTATGTTCAAAGACCATACTACCAAATGCCAAAGAGATAAAGAAATAGCCAACAGATTAATCCCTCAAAAACAGTCACAAATCCAAATCTGCACACTGAAACTCTCCAAAAGGCATCTCTCATGGAATCAATCAAAAGCCCTTGTTACTGCCAGGTGAGGTGGTGCATGCCTGCCATCCCAGCACTCTCAAGGCTTGGGCAGGAGGATCATTGTTTGAGGCCAGCATGGGCTACGTAGTGAGTTTAAGGCCAGCCTGCACTACAAAGTGAGACTTGGTCTCTACTGCAACCTTAAAAAAGTTAACTTGACGCCAGTTACTTTCCATACTATATAATTAGTGCAAATACATTTATTTTATTTTTTTTTGGACCTATTGGCCTCCAGGTACATACACATCAAAGAGAAGACAGTGTACCTTACACTGGGAAAAATTGTAAGATGGTGACTAAAAATGCCAGTCAAGAAAACTTTCCATCTGCAGTAAAATTTGGAGCCCAGAGGGCTTCTCATACTGCAGTATCAAGCCCTGCAATGTGACTCTCTCCAAAGCATCTTACAATTTATAGTCGTTTTTGGAGGGAGAAAAGACAAACTAAATCACACCAGCTTCAATTTAGTTTAATGATTGTTCCAAGATTCAGTAAGATCAGTGTCTTGCTAAGCAGACTCTTTTTTTTTTTTTTTTTTTGGTTTTCTTCCGGTACCAGGAATCGAACTCACGATCTCGCGCTTGCCAGGCAGGCGCTGTGCCGCTGAGCTAAATCCCCAGACCTCAGACTCTTAAAAAACCAAGAAACTGATGCTCTTGTGTCCAAGCTTGTAAATCCCTTAATCTCAAAGTTATTCTGTTCTTTCACACCTTTATGAGTCATCCAAGCAACTACAATATATAAAAATTTGAATAAAAACAATTTTTATGTAGAGGTAAAAGGTCTAAAATACGGGAAAGTCTTAAATAGCAATTATCAAGGTTCACAAATCCACATGATACAAAGGATACATCTACACAGTGATAACCCACCTATCCTTACCTCTGACCCCACTGGGCACTTCAGCAGCAAGCAAAGTTTTACTGGGACAACAGGGAGAACTTGAGTGAAAGACAAAGAAAAGCTCTAAGGAGTGTTGCCTAAAGGATGCCTCTGGAAAACTAGCATCAATCAGGTCAGATCAAAACAAGTAGTTAGAACGAAAGAATCACATTTTCTGCTGGGGTGCAGCTCAATAGCAAAGCACTTGCCTAGCATGTGCAAAGTCCTGGATCCAATCCTCAACACCACAAAAAAAAGGAAGAAGGAGGGACAGAGAGAAAGAGGTAAGATGCAGGCATGGAGGAAAGAGGGCCAGGAGACTGGAGGGAGAGAGGGACCCCCTAACTGAGGTTTCAGAGAATCTACCAATTAGCTCAGCTTTGTGCTGTAACTATCACAACTTCCCCTAGAATACTAGAGAAGTTTTAAAGACTTTGCAAATCAAAATAGATACATCTAGAAGGGTGAGCAACCAATGCCAGGAAGATTTCTAATTACCACAACTTTCAAGGGAGAGGTCGTCTAGGCAGAGCATTTTTTTCCTAAACTAAAACTAAAACAAATAATTCTGTAGGAGACCAACAGCTAACATGATCTACTGTGTGTTGTACCAATAAACATAGCTGATGATGACCTCTCAAAGACACAGTTTCCCACTCACCACTGAGGAGTGCCAAAAAGCAACACCTTTTCCACACAAGGAAAAGTCTTCCCAGGTTCCTAACCTGAAACCTGGGCCTGAGGCAAGTTCTTTTCCCTGTCCTATGAGATCATCTGAGAGCTCCTTTACAGGACCTAGTTTATATTTGGGCTTGGCTGCCAAAATGCCATAAAGGAAAGGAGCCATCAACTAGGCTAGCTGTAGTTTCCTACAGAATTACTTAGTTTAGTTGTGTTAGAGCCTATAAAGCATAAATTATTTGGCACTTTATAAATTTATAATTCTAAATAATTTTAAGTCTAACAATAAACAGCTAGGCCAGGCATAGTGGTGCATGCCTGTAATCCCAGCACTCCAGGAGGCTGAGGCAGGAGGACAGTTGCAAGTTCAAGACCAGCCTGAGCTATAAAGCGAATTTAAGGCTAGCCTGAACTGCATAGCGAGACCCTGCCTCAAAAAAACAAAACAAAATAAAACAAAACAAAAAAAAAAAATGAACAGTTAGACCCAAAGTTAACTTGCAAAAGAAAAGAAAAATGACAACTCCAAGCAAGAGCTTCTATCAGAAGAAAATATTAGCAATAGATTTCAGATTTTATCTAGAAAGAAAATAACTAGGTGTCCTGGTACAAGAAATCAAAAAAAGTATTTACTGTATTCTATACCTAAATGTCCTGCCCCCAAAAGACTAAGAACATATTGTCAGAGGGTACCAGAAAACAGTATGTAGGACACAGTGAGAAAAGTAAGCATCTGTTACAGAAAGGACAGAAAAGAGGTACAAAATCTCTAAACACACACTTAGCAAGTTACTCTTTCTTGATGTATAAGAAAAGGGGAAACAATGAGTGGATGCCACAGACTAAGACTGTCAAGGATAAAAGGGTAAGGGGCACAAGATATGGGAAAGAATAGACTCCGTAAGACTTTTAGGATACCACCCCTTTGGAAAACCTTCAATGAACGTATAGTTTTACAAGAGGGAAAACTGTAGTTGTGGAAATTACAATGGAGATAAAATGTTTTTAAAATGAGAAAGACTTCATACGGGCTAGAACAAAAATGTGGAAAAAAACAATATACACTACAGATGCAATAAGAAGACAAATACAGAAGAGAAGACTGCTAAGAAGAATGGAGACAATGCCAGCACACACCACCTACAAGTCAACCACTATATGAATTTTAATACAAAGTACAAAAATACAAATGTAACACCTAGATTAAGGTAGTGAGAGAGGTCTACCTAGAAACTGCAAGACAAGGCAACATCCTACAAGCCTTAAGGAATGCGGTGGGGCAGTAAGTGTGATGGGGGTAGATAACTGCAGCAGCAAGAGGGTGTGTTGCAGCAGAATAAGGAAAGTAGCCTACAGCAGAAAAACAATGAGCTAAAGTGAAGTGTGGGCTCACAGAAGCACAGAGGAGAGAAAATGTAGCTGGGTATGTCCTAAAAAGCGTGGAGGTCAAAGACCCACAAGAGGGCTGTACTTTGGCGGAAGTAGGAGCTAGAAGAGCTTCACCGTCAACCTGACTCAAAAGAAGTGTAAGTGTGGTGCATTCGGAGGGATATGTTGATGGAAACAATATATTCAAAATCAGGGTGCAATACCGGGTTCTAGGGAGAAGAGAAACTAGTGCCAAGCCCTCCCTGCGAAAGGTAAGCAAGGATCAGAAAGGAAGGCGTACTCTTCAGGGGATGAACACAAGGAGGAGAGCAAAGGACAAGCGGTAGACGGGAAAATACAGGGGGTGCTTAACGATAGGAAAACATACCTAAGAAAAAGGAGTGGAATGGGGAGGGATGTGTTTCCAGAGCAAAAGTGCGAGCAGACCCGAGGTTCTGCTTACTTGGTTTAGAGGGCAGAAGGGACAGTCCACAGGGACTGAGGGGAGTGGCGGAGAACAGGAAACTACGACGCTGAAGACGAGAACTTGGGGAGGACCCGCTACTGGCCGGATCAGAAAAGGAGGTGCCATCAATAAGGAGCAGAAGACGTTCATTATAAGGCAGGCGAGGGGCAGGGAGAGCAGGAAACAGCGGGATAAAAGGGGGGAGGCAAAGGGGCAGAAAACAGCCAAAGGCATGTGGGCAGGGGTAAAAGTACACAAGGACTTAAACCGGAGGCTACGAGGGAGATGGGAGCCGCGGGAACCCGGGAGGGGGTCCACCCACAGGAGGTGCGGGGCAGCGGAGGCCTGCAGGGTCGGGGTCCCGGGGCGGGGGTGCGGCCTGCGGGTGACAGGGGCGGAGGGCAAATGCAGGGACAGGCGGAGGGGCCCGGGGAGGGTGGGGCGGCGGGTGGCCCCGATACTCACACCTCCAGGATGCGGTCCCCCTTGCGCACCCCGGCCCGATCGGCCGCCCCCCCGGGCAGCACGGCGCTCACATGCTGCAGCGGCGCATACAGCTCCCCGTTGATGCTCCGCAGTTGCCCGCCCTCGCTCACTTGGCCCCGCACGTTGAAGCCGTAGCCGGACTCGGACTTGACGATGCGCACGACCCGCGGGCCGCCGCCTCCGCCGCCACCGTTCCCGGCGCAGTGGAGCCCAGACCCCCCACCGCCGCCGCCGCCTCCGTTCCTGTGAGGGGCTGAGGGGTGAATCCCTTCCCCGTCCTCGTCCGCCATCTTGCGAGCAGGCGAGCCCTACCCCCGCCCCCCTACGCCTCCACTCCCTCCCGGCGCGCACTCGCCCTCCTTGGCAGCCGCGCGACCCCCGGCGCGCGCGCCCGCTCGGCTGGCCGCGGGACCGAGCCGGCCACGGTGCCTCTGGTGGCGGGGGGAGGGAGGGAGGCAGCCGGGGGCGGGAGAAAGCGGATGGTGGGGCGCCGCGAGGCCTCCTGGGAGTTGTAGTTTCTGGGCAGTGGGGAAGGGGAGGGGGTCCTATTACGCGTTCGGGAGCAAGGCATGCTGGGAGTTGTGGTTCTGCTCTTAGGCAGTTCTGTTAATGGATGGTGAGTTTCTACCCCAGCTCCAAGCTTAGCAAGAGGTTCCCCTATTGACACAGGACAAGTTTCCTCTCCACTTGATTTCATAAGGTCTACAACCAGTAATGTCGGCTAGGGGTGCTGCTCAGAGTTGGACTGAGTTCTTAGCATGCACGAGGCCCTGAGTTCAATTTCTGGCACATGTGTTTGTGCACACATGCACAAACACAACAATGTTAGGGGGAGTTGGTGCCTGTGAGTCAACACAGTCTTAAATGTGCTCAGTAACTTGTGTATTTTTGTGTGGACTGAACCTAGGTAACTCTCTCTGTGCTTCTCTTTGTTTTGAAGCAAGGTCTCACTAAGTTGTGAGGTTGCCCAGGGTAGGCTTGATTCTCCCGGCTCAGCATTTTGCAGATCTCTGCCATCATGCCTGGCTTTGTATGTTCATTTTATTTCAGAGCCCCAGCAACCTTGGGAAACAACTAGATCACAAACTAGTTTCCTTATTTCAAACATTAGGAAACCAAATCTTACAGTGGCCAAAGTCACCCAGCTATTAAGTAACAGGAACTAAAGCCCAGTTATTTTTGTGCAACTTTTTTTTCATGTATTGTACCTACATAAGAAGTATGCCCCAGCTATACACGAAGGATATATACAGAGGAAACTACAGTCTCAGTAGTCAATTAATTTCATTTGAGCAATCATTACAAAGTTACTTTTATTTGAAATTCGTTTCCTTCAGTAGTACAGTAGAATTCTTGACACATGGCCCCAATGAATGTTTTTTGGTTATCTATGAAAACACAAACATGAGGGGCTGGGGATTTAGCTCAGTGGCACAGTGCCTGCCTGGCAAGCGCAAGGTCGTGAGTTTGATTCCCAGTACCAGAAAAAAACCAAAACAAACAAACAAAAAAAACAACAACAACAAAAGAAAACACAAAAATGGGTGTTATACACAGTACCAGGTAAAGGCAAGTAAAAAGAGTGAGAACAAAAATAATGAAAATACTATAATTTAAGCAATTACTACTCAGATCTGGCATTTAAGTTTATCCTACTGATAGGTAATAAATTAGTCTAATTCTGTTTCATGGATGCTGTAGAAGACATAAGTTTCCTGGTTCAGAGACACAGGACTATTATTCACAACACAGGAAGTAACATGAGTATCTGCATATTTGTGTCAGTTCCTCTTACCTACCAGGTACCATGTGAATAAAGATCGCAGGTAAGTGTTATTTAGTGGATTTACATCACAGCTAAGGAACACTGAGCATGGGGAAGCTGCCATTTTATAGAAGCAGTAAGAAAACCTGTTCTGTGTCCTGAAGGGAGATATTATTTCATCTTTCAAGGTTGCTTACTACAAACACAACCCACAAGCCTGAGTAAAGACCCTAGTAAATAGCAGTAAAACCATCCATTCTTGGCCAAAAATTACTATTGGCCAAACTCTCCTCCGAGCACTTTACATCTATTATCTCATTAAATCCTTACCACCCTATAATGTTCTCTATTTTATAGATGAATAAAGAGGCATAGAGAAGTTACAGAACCAATAAATAATGAATCCAGGAGAAGCATAGGTCTGATGACCTGTAAAATCAATAGGAAACCCCCTGAAAGAGTTTATTGACTATGTAAGTCTTTCCAGGAATTGCCAGAGGGCGGAGGAGATGGACCTAGTAAAAATTTTAGGAGCGCTCACAAAATGTGGGATACGAACTCAAAGTCATTATAATTAGAGCATAAAAATGAATATGACCTTATTTTACAATCAACCTAAAGAAGAAGGATCTTGATTAGTTACACAAATAAATTGGAATAAGAATTTAGCTCCAAAATAATAACGAAATTTGGTTTGAACCTGAATCATTGGGTGTAACTGGGATGTGAAGAAGCTTACCTAATCAGGTGTCAGACAAAGAAAACAGAAGGGGGAAACTTCATTGAAAGAGCTAGCTTTTTCACTTATTTATTTAATAAAAATATACCGAATGTCTGTTCTATTCTGTAACAGTGGCTAGGGATGCAGAGATAAATAACATCTACAAATTTCCAAAAGGCAATAGTACATGGTCAAACTTGGCAGCTCCCCTTCTAGGAGTTCCTTCCACTGTTACAACTGCACACATGTGAAATGATGTTTTTGTGAAGTTACCTTAAGTGAAGTCATTTTTTATTCAAAAAGGAATGGAAATGACCTAACAGTCACTGGTTAAATTACGATACATCCACAATGGAAACCTGAGTCCCTGCAAACAAAAAATAAGGCAGCTCTTCGTGCACCGGAACAGAATGAGCTCACGGAGGTGGTGCATGGTTAAGTGAAAGAAGGTACAGCACGGACTATGGACCACAGCAGCATTTGTGTGTAAGAGGAACCGTGTGTGCTTATATCTTTAGAAGCATTCACACACTGAGAGCTACTGAGAAGGGAGATTGGACAGCTGGGCTGGTGACAGGGACCAGGTAGGTTTTTCACTTTGTTCTGTTCTGTTACTGTTCTCTAACCTCTGAATTTTCAGTTGTATGAGTGTTTTGCCTGTTCAAAAATTAAATATAGGAAATATACAGGGAAGTTCAAACTGGAAGAAAAAGTAGATCACCAAAATTACAACATAAAATAAGACACCATTACTGTTCTCAAGAACTCATAGTCTAGCAGGAGAGACAGTAAAAGACAAAATAATCGCAATTCAGCATAAGGACATGGTGGCAGAGGCCTGCACAGGCTGCCGGACAGCATGGAGCAGGGCCCTGCAAGCCCAGAGCGGGAGGAGTTAGGGAAGCTGTTCTGTGAAATGGGAGAGCTGAGCTGAATCATCCATGAGAGGAGTCACTGAGGCAGAGAAGGATGGGAGTTACGGCATTTCTGACAAGGAGAATGGCGTATGCAGACATTTGAAAGAGCACGGCACGGTATGAGGACATCCAGTCAGTAGGATGGGAGTGGAGGGAACAGGGCAGGAAGTAGATGGGGAGGTGGGCAAGAGTTTGATCTGCGAGGTTTTCAGATATGGAGTGTAGTGTCCAGGAGTTTGAATTTCATTTCTAAGAATTTAGGAGCCTCTAACTGCTTTTAAACAGAGCAGCAGCAGTATTATCAAATTTATGCTTCAATAAGTTCCCTCTGCAGAATGTGTGGAGAATGAATGGAGGTAGGAAGAAGATCACTTAAGAAGCAATAGTGGTGATTCGGGTGAGAATTAATGAGATTCAAACTAGGGCAGTAGCTGTGGGAATACAAGGAGGGGGACACAGAGGAGAGGAAGTTGGTGACCACTTAGGATCTCAGGTGTGAGGGTGGGGGAGGAAGGAATGATGTAAGGTTCCCCAAGACGAGGCCTGAAAAGGAAGAAGAGGTTTGCAGGGGAGATACTGAGTTTAGTTTGGGGCCTGTGGCTATGAGGGGCTTGTAGGAGATTCAAGAGGAATTGTTTAGTAATGTGCTGGGTGCATGAATCTTGTGGTTCGGGGAGTGGTCTGGGCCACATGGATTTGGGAGCCTTTGGCTCCAGGCAGTGGCAGATGAGAGATCAAGGAAAAGCATGGAGTGGAATGAGAGGGGCACCCAGGCCAGGACCCGGGGAGTCTCCCCCACCCCATTTAGGAGACACCGGGGGGAAGATTAGGAGCAGAGAACTGGGGACCCAGGGAATCTTGAGAGGGTTTAGTTTGGTTTTTGTTTTTTTTTTTTTTTTTGCATCAGGAATAGAACTCAGGACCCCGCACATGCCAGGTAGGTGCTGTGCCACTGAGCTATATCCCCAGCGTGGTTTGGTTTTTGAGACAAGCTTTTGCTGTTTTGCCCTGACTGCTCTCAGCTCCTGGGCTCTAGTGATTCTCCCTCCTGTCCTGGCACACAGTGAAGCTGCCTTCAGAAATAGGACTGGATGGTTTGCAGAGTGCTTTCCATCCAAGAGCTGGTTTTTTGTTGCAATTAACCATGTAAATAGAAGCATTCATGAGAAACCAGGCTCAGATAACCAGCAGGCCCCAAATCACACTGCTAATTAATAGCAAAACTGGTCTTTGAACCCAGATGTTCTGACCTCAAGGCCAGGACACTGCTTCTTCACTATCAAGCTTCTTTTTGGTTAAATAAGAAAGAATTCCTTGTGCTCTTGGTCTACAGAGTCAGCAGGTTTCCCAGCCCTTCCTGCGTAGGAACTGCTTAGGTGAGAACCAAACGTCTGCACTTGCACTCACAAGGCCTGTGAGGTTCCTCCTCTTTCCACTTCCTCTTTAATGGTCTGAAATCTCCTCCCTTCCAAGCCCTCACAGAAGTCCCTCCATCAGCTTCCCCTGAGGATTCCAATTCACTCTGACATCTCTCTTTTCTAAGTTTCAGAGGCACATACCCCTCCAGGTGGCCTCCAGTGAGTCATGCTCTTGCACAATCCCCTCCCCTGAGGGCGAGTGGAAACTGAAGCATGCTTCTGGGCAATAAAATATGGCAAAGGTGATGATGCGTCACCCCCACGGCTCTGTCACACCACATAACCCTGCACTGCTTCCTAGTCGATCAGACAAGAGGGTCTTCTGTTGGCCCAGCTGCCTATGGAGACACCAGGAGGCAGAGAGCTCCGGGGTGCCCCAGACAGCGGCCCCCAGGGACAACAAGGAAACTTGCCCTCAGCCCGGTACCCTTACGAAATCCTGCTGACAACAGCGTGATCTCAGAAGATCCTGAGCTCCACAGAGGAGCACTCCACCATGGGCATGGTGGCACATGTCTGTTAGCCCAGCTCTCCAGAGACTGAGGCAGGAGAATCACAAATTTGAGGCCAGCCTGGGCAACTTATTAAGACAGTTTTAAAAATAAAAATAAAAAAAGAAATGGAGGAAAGAAGAAGACAGCCCAGCCAGTACCTTGACTCCTGAAATCAACCAAAACTGTGAGATCCTAAATGTGCTGTTTGACTGTTTGTTTGTCTTTTGAGACAGGGTCTCGATATATAGTTCAGGCTGGCCTTGAACTCTCTATGCAGCCCAGGCTGTCCTCAAAGGTGATCCTCCTGCCTCAGCCTGACAAGTGCCGCGATTACAGGCATAGCCTGAATGCACATTTTAAACTGCTGAATTGTAGTGATTTGTTACACAACAATAACTAATGAGCCTCCTAGTGCATTTATGATCAGCACCACTCAGTGTAGGCCACAATATCATAAAATTTAGTTTAACTTTACTTTTCCTATCTGAACATAAGCTTCTTAAAAACAAGGAACAGGCCAGGCATGGTGGTGCACCCTTGTAATCCCAGCACTCGGGAGGCTGAGGCAGGAGGATTGTTGTGAGTTCGAGACCAGCCAGTGCTACAAAGTGAGCTCAAGGTCAGCCTGAACTGCATAGTGAAACCCTGTCTCAAAAAGAAAAGAAAAAAAAAAAACAAAAAACAAGGAACAGGCCACATATGACTTATCCTGCCATTCTATGTTCAGGGATTCTGTGGCTCAGAAGCTCAAATGGGACACAGTGGGGACGGCTTGTCTGTGCATCATGATGCCCTCGGGAAGATACAAAGGCTAAGGGCAACTACATGGCTGGGGTGTGGCAGCATCTGGAAATGTGAGTGGTGCCAAAGCCGACTGTTGTCTGAGCCCACACATGGCTTCCTTACATGGCCTGTCAGCTTCTTCTAGCTTGTGGAGAGGACCCAAGAGAATGTCCAGAGAGAATAAAGCGCCTTTATGACTTTGATGGTCAGATAGCATTGCTTCTACCATACAGTCAAGTCACAGGGTTCTGCCCAGCTGTGAGGGGAGAGGACATAAACACCATTACCTGGTGACAGGAGTGTCCGTGCTGCATTATAATTAGAGCACGTGGGATGAGCTATGAGGTGGTGGCTGTGGTTGGGAACTATAATTGGCCACACTGGGCAATTCATAGATTTAAAACAAATGTGACAGAGCCAAGGGCTTAGGGTCTGGCGTGGAGGACTTAGGGCTACTTCTCTCTTTTGCCTCTGCCTCCCATTCTTACTTATCTCTGCTTCTTTTTGTCTCAGCAAAAATGCCCTTACTTTCCTCAGCTTCTGTGTAGTTTCCCAAAGATCGCTGGTCTGTCTATCAACCCCTTGGATTGATTCAAGTTGTCTGAGTGAATGTGATGATCCAAACCTGGGTCACAGGCCCAGGGCACGCGGCAAGGAGAAGGCTTGCCAGGTGCCCATGCGTTGCTTCAGTGAGCACCAGCACACCGAATCCTCTCAGCTCTCTGTCAGCGTTCCGCCACTGTCGAACTTCAGAGTTCTTCACCTGGTGGTCTTCATACCACGCACCTGTCTTTCACTTTGCCACATACCACTCTCTGAGATTTTCTGGGTTTCCCATCGGAGAGCCGAGCTCTGGCCCTGAGAGCCACCCTGTTCTGCTTTATTATGTCATTCCTCCTCACCGCAGATACCATTGCACTCCATCCTTCCAGGGTAACTTCCTAGGCAGCTGTCACTCTGTTAGCTGTGTCTCTGTTTTCCCCAGTATCTCCCTCTTTCTCTCTCAAAATCAAACTCAAGCCAATAGCTGAGAAATAAGTATAGGTCAAGTGTTCCCATAATAAAACAAAACAAACAAACAAACAGACAGAAAACCAGTAAGAGTTCTGAGTTGTTTCTGTCATCCAGTGGGAAAGATGTGAGGCTTGAGTCGTCTGCATTCTTTCTGTTTAATTTTAACCCTAATATGTCACTAGGAGGCTTTTGACTGCAGAAAATTCAAAAGTAGTTTAAACAATAATGTGTGACCTCAAAGAAGTAGCAAGACTAACAGCGAGGAGTGCCAGACAGTTCATTCAGCATCTCGGTCACATAGAGGATGCACATCTTCCGTGTATCATCTGGGCCACTTGGCTAACTCCTGTCATGGTGTCAAGGTGGCTGCTGAGCTCCAGACACCACCCCCACACACGATCTCAATGCTGAAAACGGAAAATAGAAATTTTTTCGTGCCCACTTGTAGATAAACCCTGCATAGTAGCCTTGAGTCTGCTCTTTTTCATGTCTCATGAGCCAGAAGTATTTCATCTGCTAATCTGTTAAACCAGTTACTGGCAAAGGAACCAAAAGTACCATGATTGACAAACTAATCAAGACTCACTTGTGGGGCTGAGACTAGATTTGTCCTTGTGCTCATTCCTCGCCAGTGAGTAGGAGGACGAAACAGGGCTCTGCCAAAACAAAAGTGGAAACAGAGAGGGGTAGGGCAGGGTGGATTGGCCACGCAGCTAAATGTACCCAATGTGTTTCTCTTCAGCTTGGTTTCTCCAGCTCTAGAAATGATGGTGTCCACTTCATCACCCAGGTGAAATAAGACTTCACAGGTCACTGTCATCAAAACAGTTTAATGAAACACTGAGACACATTCTACAATACAGATGAACCTTAAAGATATAATGCTAAATGAACAAGCCAGCCACAGAAAGACAGATGTTCCATGTGGCTCACAAAGCAGCTGTTGTGGTTCGTATCTAGATGTCCTCCAAGAGCCGCAGGGGCTCATCGGCTTCTGGAAAGTGATTAAACCATGAGACACCTGAGCAGACTGCTGCTGGGAGGTGGTGTCTGGTCAGAAGAGGTGGGTCACTGGGAGTGTGACCAGGAAGGGCACAGCCCCTGGCTCTTTTCTCCTTTCTTGGCTTCCTGGCCCCCATGATGTGAGCTGCTTTCCTTCACCAGAGTCTTACAGCCTGTCTGCCTGCCTTGCCCCAGCGGACTAAAACTGTGAGCTGAAATAAACCTCAAGGATGAAAGGTCCCAGAGATGGATGGTGATGGTGGTGGTTATACAGCAGTGTAAATGTATTGATGCCACTGAACCATACACTTTAAAATGGTAAAAATGATGTTATTTTATGTATATTTTACCACAATAAAAAAAATGTTAAAACAGCTGGGCATAGTGGTGCATGCATTAAATCCCAGGACTTGGGAGGCTGAGGCAGGAGGACTGCCATGAATTCAAGGCCAGCCTGAGCTACCTAGGGAGACCCTGTCTCAACCTCCCCACAACAAAGGTTAAAACAGCAAGACTACTTAAGATATAGAGCAACAAAATTGTGCTCATCTTTAAAAAATGTAAGTTCATGGCTTTCTGTAATCACCATAATGTTGGAACGTTTGCTTATTTATTTATTTAGGTACCAGGATTCGAACTCAGGACCTTGTACTTGCCAGACAGGCACTTGTGCCACTGAGCTATATCCCCAGCGGCCTATTTATTTTGGATGATAACCATTTTCCAGCCTTGACTATCACTTCCATCCTCCCCTCCCTGCTTTCCTCAAATTTACTGTTTGTTTGCTTGTTTTCTTGGTTTTGAGACAGGATCTCACTATATTTTCCCAGCTGGCCTTGAACTCCTGAGTGCAAACGAACCTCCTGCCTCAGCTCCCCAAGTGCAGGGACTCCAGGTGCACATCATCATGTCTGTACCCACAGCTATTTTGAATCAAGTGCTATTCAAGAAACTCTACTTCCAAGCATGGCATCACTTGCCTGTAATCCCAGTAACTCTGGAGGCTGAGGCAAGAGGATCAGAAGTTCGAGAGAAGCCTGTACAACTTAGCAAGATCCTCTCTCAAAGTATTGATTAATTAATGTTTTTAAAAAGGGCTGGGAATGTAGCTCAGTGATGGAACATCCTTGGGTTCAATCCCCAATACTAGCTGGGGGTGGTGGTGTACACCTGTAATCCCAGCCCTTTGAGGGGCTGAGGCAGGAGGATCAAAAGTTTGAGCCCAGCATGGGTAACTTGGTGACTTAGTGAGACCCTCTGTGAAATGAAATGAAATGAAATGAAATGGGCTGGGGATGTAGCTTAGTGAGAAGGTCCTGAGTTAAACCTCTAGTACCAGAAGAAAAATAAAAAACCTCCCTCTGTGCAAGGGAGCCACTGCTCAGAATGGAGTCCACTGCTACCCTCTTACCTTTGCCCTTGAAGGCCACCTGAGCCTTTCTTCCTTTGTCTTCTACTTCAACCTGCTGGCTCCCCTGATCCCCGAGAGCCCTGGGAGAGGAGGCCAAGAGAAGCACGCGTGCTGAGCACCCCTGGGTGTTAACAGCCCTCACAAGGTCTGTATCTACTGACACTGTAGGAATCGTTAGGCCTATCAGATGTTTGGAAATGAGGCAAGGCTGAGAGGAGCTGGAGAGCAACTGGGCAGCAGGCAGGGCCAGGTCATCCCACCCTGAGTTTGATTCCTGGTACCAAAGCCCAACGGCATGTCCCATGCTCAGAGCTGAGCAAGAGCCATTCCAATCCATTACATAAACTTGAATCAGAAGTCATCTATTCGTATTTAACCTACATGCTCCAGACAGGTTTTCTGAAAAAGTCATGAAGATCTTCAACAAGAGGCTACCATTCCCCAAGCTCCTGCCCCAGAGCTTAATCACACATCAGAAAGTTTCTCCTTCCATGTAACCCTCTTCTGTGATTAAAATAGATCCTGAGCAGCCTCCAATGGCTGGGCCCCTAGCTCAGTGGCAGAGCACTTGCCTAGCACGTGCAAGGTCCTGGGCTGCATCCCCAGGACCATAAAAACAAAACAGACGGCCTCAGACAGGTTTTGAATGAGGTATGCTGTCCCGCACACAGACACTAAGTGTTAACCTCCAATTATCTGCTTTTAGCTCCTGATGCCAGGCACCTGCCCCAGGGCTCCTTTAGGAGTGATGGTCTTTTCTTCAATGATCCTGGTCAACTACTTGGCAAAACATCTCGCTGGTGACAGGAAAGGGAATCACTTTATCCTCTCAGCATCGATGAAAGACCCACAACCTGCCAGACATGGGCCAGAGTCGGGAACAGGGAGGTAAGCAATCAACTCCTGCCCTTTGGGGATTCTCAGGTCTGCGGGGAGAGGCAGACGTGAAAACAAACACGTACTGTACAGTGTGATGAGTCTTGTAGAAGCCACTGGGGAGCCCAGAGCAATGAACATTGCCTGGGGGGTTCTGGGGGAAGCAGGGAAGGCCTTACCACACAGGTGTCATCTGAGTGGGGGTTGGAAGGATGACCGAAAACTTCCCAGTAGATAAAGACAAGGGAAAGAATTAATTCCAGGCAGAAAGAACCACATATGGGAAAGCAGAGAGGTGAAGGAGGGCATGGCGTGGCTCAGAGACAAATGGCCAGGTAGCAGCGTCCAGAAAGGAGGCTAAGTAAGTAAAGGGCGCAACTTCTCCCAACCATCGCCCCTCAAAGCCCTGGCTCTGCAGCTCCCTGAGTAAGCGCGGTTAGGTTTCTACGTAGAGATCATAACCTCATCTGTCCTGCAGGTGCGCCGGGTGTTCTGCATGATTATAGGCTACTGACACAAACTGTCGTCTCAAAGGATCCAAGTCCCGTGTGTTTGAAAAAGCCACTGGAAGGCTCATCTGAATCTTCAAGCAGTTGTGATACTCTGAAATGTGATTGGGACTGGATTATGAGGAACCTGGTATTTGAAGGAACAGCGAAGCAGGCCTCAGAGAAGTGAAGGCCCACCCACCTCAAGGTGGCAGGATAAGCCACACTAGCACCCAGCACTCCAGACCACCCCTGCCGATCTTCCTTTCTTTCCTTTTTCCCCTTCAGATGCCCAGAACAGTGTTCTTCATTCAGCGGACACAGCGTATTTCTAGTTATTTCATCCTCTCCAGAAAAAAATAAAAATAAAAATTAGTGGCAGGGCTTGGCTGAGCTTTCTACAGACTTTCAGAACCAATTATTTCTCAAGTAAGCATTTACTAAGCATGAGCAAAATGAGCTGAAATTTCTCAGGGAACTTGAGGAGTACTCATACACATAAGCCTTATGCACACTTGTAATTTTAGAGCTGAGCTGAAAGACACTTTAATCCAACCAGGAAGAGTGGTGCACACCTGTAATCTTGGAGGCTGAAGCAGGAGCATTAAAATTTGGAGTCTAGCCAGGGCAACTTAATGACTTGGCAAGACCCAGTTTCAAAATAAAAAATAAAGGGGAGATGAGGGTAGCTCAGTGCAAAGGGAAAAAAGAAAGAGAAAGAGAGAGACTTTAATCCAATCTCTACTTTTCTTTTAAGAGGGAGCCTGAAGATCAGAGATTAGGTCTTTTACCTAAACACACACCAAACTTGGAGAAATTAGGAATGAATTCCCTGTTTTTATGAGAAGACAAGACAGGGAGAGGCATCACCGCTTAAAATGTAGGGAGAGGCAATGGTGCTTGAAGTTGTGGGCCTTATGCACAAGGCTTGCAAATGAGTTTTTAAAATCATCTTTCAGTTTACCAAAAATTTTACTACTCTGTAAATCCTCCCAGATCTCTGCCTCTGGTGATATGAGCTGTTTGCAACCTAAACTAGAACAGAGATATGTTTTCAATTTTTCGTAAAATATTTACTTTCGGGCTGGGGATATAGCTCATCAGTGCAGTGCCTGCCCGGCAAGTGTGAGGCCCTGTGTTCAATTCCTGATACCAAAGATTTTTTTTACTTTCCTGGAATCTAATTTCTTTTTAGGTCTACCCTTTATCTTTCCGGTGTCAGGCCTAATTTGCAAAACTACTCCTTCATCTTCCTCACCTGGCTGCCTGCCCTTTGCGCAAAAGCTGAGTTTGAGATTTATAGTAGGAAAACTCCAGAGACCCAGACAGGTCTGAGGAGACAGGCAACGCCTCTTCCTGCGTGGCCTGGGATGGCCACCTGCCCAGGTGCTCGTAGATCTGCTGCCCTCTAGCGGTTGCAACCTGGGAGTGAAGGAGTGCTTTCTCTTGGCAAAAGAAAAATATCTTGTTTTCCGGTTAACTGGTTGACTAAAAGTGTTCAGAAAACTTCATCTTCTTCTCCCACAGACACTTGTAATTTTAGAGCTGAGCTGAAAGACACTTTAATCCCACCAGGAAGAGTGGTGCACGCCTGTAATCTTGGAAATAATATCAGTACTGGGTGTGGTGGTGCACGCCTGTAATCCCAGCACTCAGGAGGCTGAGGCAGGAGGATCACTGCAAGTTTGAGACCAGCCTGGGCTACAAAGTGAACTCAAGGCCAGCCTGAACTGCATAGCGAGACCCTGTCTCAAAAAGACAAAAGAAAAAAAAATAATAATAATACCAGCAAGCATAAAAAAAATACCCCCAAACAAAACAAAAAACCAAGGGGAACAATCCCAGGATATGCGGAAGGCAACGGGGATGTGCCTCGCTGCAGAGGAGAGCGGACACTGAGACTTTTGGGATACAAAGACTGTCAGGCTCAACTCAGACACGACTCTCCCAGCACTAACCTGTTTGTCAGCAGCAATTGTTCCCCGCAAAAACTACAATCCCACAAGCGCTGCCTTCGGCAAACACCGGAGAGGATGTCATTAAAAAAAGATAAGATAGAACAAGGAATCTTCCAAGCACCAGGACATCTAAAGACACCCAAACATTTACACCAGGACTTTGCCCACTGAGGCACCGGACATTTAGAGAACTTTGGACCACTGATGTTTACTAAGCTCTTCCCACCTAAGGTCCCTTGCCTTCTTTCAAGTCTTATAAAGAAGCCCGCTTCTCTTTGTTCCCACCAGATGGACTTCTCACTCTCTGCTTGCCTATCCCCAGGCACAATAAACTCCACACCAGGGACTGGGGATTTAGCTCAGCGGCACAGCGCCTGCCTGGCAAGCACAAGATCGTGAGTTTGATTCTCCAGTACCGGAAAAAAACAAAATAAAAAATAAAAAATAAAAATAAACTCCACACCATGTTGCCTTCACACAAGCCTGGTGGTCTTGGCTGGTGTCCACCTTGCGCCATTCTTTACAAAGACTGAAAGTAATACATTCATACATGCACAAATAAATAAATGGCAACCAACCCCACTAACATGATTAACATTTAGGTGTACTTTTCTAGTCTCTTTAGAAACATTTCTTCCTTTTGTCAAGCTGGAATAAGGCTCCATAAAATTTTGTGTCCCACTTTCCCACACTTAACATTCTGGGCACTGTTCCTGGTGTGACACAGGCTTCATAACAGCCATTTGTAGTAAACGCCTAATATCCCAGAGCGGCTGCCTCCTAGTAAAGTGCGCTTCCCCATTCCTCTATCGCTGGACACATGTTGCTTAGCATTTCATGTGGTTATAATAAGCACCACAGCAAACCTGTTGTATATTGAGAAGTGAAAAGAAACTGGGTCTTTGATGAGCCTCCTTGCAGCTGCTTGAATGAGGCCTCAGCCAAGCCTGGAGTCTCTGGACTGTTCTGGTACCTGCACCAGGAAGACGGATCCAATGGTAGTGGCATAATCTCTGACCTGCAGCCGACATTATCGTACACAGCACAAGATCTCACAGGGCAGGACCGTACTTGTCTTGCTCCCTGCGGCAGCCCCACTCGAATCTTAGGTGAAAGGCACAGTGGCCTGAAGAGTGGGGCGCTTAATAACTCTTTTGAACTCTCCCTTCTTTTCTTGACCATGGATTTAGTGGGATACTAGCATTTCTATCAATTTGTTTATCAATAAAAATGTTGCCTCTGCAACCACTTACCTCTCCTAACTCCTCATTCTTTTGGCCTCTTTATAGTTTTTGTTTGTTTGTTTGGTTTGGTTTTTTTTTTTTGGTTTTTTGGTTTTTCTCTGGTACCGGAACCGAACTCACAACCTTGCGCTTGCCAGGCAGGCACTTTGCCGCTGAGCTAAATCCCCAGCCCCTTCTTTATAGTTTTTTAATTCAGGAAGTCTACATTTGTATGAGCTGCAATATTTTCCTTCATGGGCTGGGGATATAGCTCAGCAGCACAGTGCTTGCTGGGCAAGCACAAGGTCCTAAGTTTGATTCCTGGTACCAAAAAAAATTTCTTTTTTCTTTCATGACCTTTAATATTACAGTTCTAGCTTTCTTCTTTCTGGTGGCCGTGAAGTAAGCAGCTTTCCTCCACCATATCCTACCGTGCTGTCTCTGCCTTGGAGCCAGCCAACTGTGGCCTGAAACTCCAAAACCATCTGTTTGACTGTTTTCCATAATCCCTGTAGGCAATAGGAAAAAAGAGAGAAAAAAATTTATTGTAATCCAACATAGACAATGCTCTAAAAGTATATGTGGTGGACTGACGACTGGTGGGCAACTTGTAACACCCAGCTGAACCGAGTCAGCGTGGCGCTGGGAGTGGGAGCTTGAGGCCAGCCTAGCCAACAAAGTGAGCTCAAGGCCAGCCCGAACTGCATATCGAGACCCTGTCTCAAAAAAAGACAAACTAAAATAAAATAATTGTATACATTCATGAGGTTCAGAGTGATATTTCAATACATGTATACAATATGCAGTGATAAAATCAGGGTAATTAGCATCCTTTTCACCAAAAGTTTAACCAACATTTTCCCCCATTGAGTTGTAACGCTTTTTTTATCCTTTTTAAATGCTTGTATAAAATTGAGTCTATTTCTGTCTAACTAATCTGTAAAATTGATGTATAAATTACATAATGTTTTACTGGTTGCCAAGAGTAATACTCTTCCCAGTTAAGCTCTACCTTTAAATTTTTCCTTTACTTTTTTCTGTTTGTTCCTCCAGATGAATTTTAAAATAGCTATATCCAATTCTAAACAGACTCTATTGAATTACAGTGCAATTTATGGTAATTACACAAAACCACAGAATGAGATCTTTACAATTTTAATTTTCATATCTAGGGAAATTTTTCTTCCAATTTTCCCATGTTTTTCAAGAAAATTTGTTCAGTTTTTTTCAGAGATCATCCACATCTCAAATAAAGGTTATTTCTAGGTGCTTTCTATTTGTCCTTACCATGTTATACTGTTTCCCATCAGGGATGTTGCTGTACGTAGGGAAACTTGCCACTTGAAAAGACAATGCACCTTCCTGGTCCACTTTCTTGCCCTCTGGAGCTAGTGAAGCAAAACTGCTCTTCCTAAGGGACAGTCTTTCAGCTCCTTGGAGACACTTAGGTTTCCCATCAGCCCTCCTTCGTCCTGGCTAAATAGCCCCAACTGATAGGATGAAACCGTGGGAAAAGGATTCCACAAACCTTGATAAGGGTGGATTTGAGGCAGAGAAAAGGCAAGCAAGGACTGGCGTCTGTGGTAATCCTGGCTTTAAGAGGTGGGCTAAGGCCAGACTGTGCATACGGAAAGGGGCACATCTGAGAGACATTTGAAAAGAGAAACAGGGCACGGTCATGAGCAATATAATTGGAAAAAGGCATGGCAAGAGGAGTCAAAAATGGCTTGAAAATATCGAGTCTAGATCAAAGAAGGGTGACGCCTCTACTAAGAGGAAGTGGGAGATGGAAAAGGGGAGACAGCTTGGAAGGAAGTCAGTTTGGACCTCCTGATCTTGAGATAAGAATATAACCAAGGAAAGAGGCCTGGTTTATAGACCAATGTTCAAAAACTTTTCCTAACTGAGGAATATACTTTACACAGCAGATCAGTTAAAACACAGACACAAACCAAAAGATACAAAAGAGACATGAGGGTCACAGAGTCCTTCAGACGCAGGCAGAGGGCCTGGAGCCCTTGTGGGAGGCAGGAAGGGCTGGGAATACAAGCAGCACTGAACTAATAGATTAAGTCACAGGGACTATTGATTTCCTTTTGCTCAGTTGGCTGAGGTCCTGTGGCCTAAGACTTGGTGACCAACACCCTGCCAGGAAATTAATTACCCTGCTACTATCTACCTTCAATTTCAAGTTCCAGAGGACTCCAGGGAAAAGAGATTGCAGCAGAAAGGCTGTGCACATTTTAGCGTTCAAAGTAGGTCCCAGTCCAAAACAGAGCACCTGGGCTAGAAGCTGCTCACCTTCAAGAAACAGCTCTTTCCTCCTCCACCAGACCAAGGATTTTCCTCAGGAGCAAGGGGCGAGAGACTATTTAGGTCTCCAACCTTGGAGTTTCAAGGCCATGGTCCTTAGAACTGGGGCAGGACAGAGAGGAAACAATTACTCCTTACAAAGCTACTACAGTTCTAAATTGAAGCGTGGAAAAGAGGCCAAGGGCTCTAGGCAAACATCTGCTGTTGGGTCAGAGCCCGCACAAGCTCAGGCCCAAGCTCAGAAGCTTGGCATGGAGGGATGAAGAAGCTCAGCTTATTAGGAGCCCCATAGAAACAGCCACACATGGCAGTGCACAGCTGGTTAGGGAGGCAGAGCTGCTTTTCCAGCCCAGAGAATATTATCCTCCTCAGTCTGATGAAGTTTTTAAAATCTGTGTCATGTCAAAACAGCTTTCCAAAATGGAAATATTTCATCCTGGGACATTTTGTAGTGAGAAGTACTTTTCATAGAGATAAAAAATAAGCCAATCAATTTCTGGCTTAGAAATTTAGCTTCAAAAAGTTCCAGTGCAACCAAATATGATAGTGCAGACTTGTAATCTCAGCACTCTGGGGAAGCTGAAGCAGGAGGATTCCAAGTTCAAGCCCAGCCTGAGCAATTTAGTAATTTAACAAGACCCTGTCCCAAAATTTAAAAAAAGAAAAAGAGGAAAAGGAAGGGGGAGGGAAAGGACTAGGGATGTAGCTCAGTGTGAAATGCAGTGGCACACACCTGTAATCCCAGCACACAGGAGGCTGAGGCAGAAGGATTGCCTTGTCTTCGAGGCCAGCCTGGGCTCTATAGTGAATTCAAGGCTAGCCTGAACTACATAGCAAGACCCTATCTCAAAAAAAAAAAAGCCAGAGGTGGTGGGGCACACCCATAATCCTAGCACTCGAAGGCTGAAGCAGGAAGATCTTTGTGAGTTCAAGGCCAGCCTGGGCTACAAAATGAGCTCAAGGCCAGCCTGAACTGCATAGCAAGACCCTGTCTCAAAAAGACCAAAAAAAAAAAAAGTACCTGTGCACCATTTGGTTGAAATACCACGTCATAGTCAGGCTTTTTTCTGTCCAGGAGAGGGAAAAATGAAGAGGTTGAAGATGGAGGCAGCTGCTGGGCGGTACGGAGCGCTTCCACAGCTCCTCTTCCCACGTTGGGGCTGATGCTCCAGGTCTCCAGGAGGCTGGTGATGCCAGCTGCAAGTCCGGGCAGCTCTAAACACCCAGCTCAGGGAAACGGGCCCTCGCGCCGCGCCGAGGCCCCAGACACACAGACTCAGTCCTCCCTCCATGAAATGTTAACAGCACTAAGGGGTTGGTTTAAAAAAAAAAATCACAAGACACAGGCAATAAACAGGCCACTGACGCCAGGGGCAGCTGACCTGCCCTTGAGGCACTAAGCTCACTCCACCCTCTCTTCCCCCCTCTCATTCTCCTCCATCTCTAATTGAAAAGATTGACAAGATAACTCTTGAGGGGACTTTCTCCTCATACGCCCTCCTAACCCCCTGGGGCAAGGCCCTGTTCTTGGCAGTGGGAACTAGACACCAGGGGCACTTTGTGTCCAAGGGACGTTGTAGAGCCCTGGTTCCAGTCTCAGAGTGTCTCCAGACACTTCACTATCTCCAGCCTAAATCTCTGCCCCGCCCACAAAGCCCAGGAGGCTGGGGATGAGCCTCCCTTTCCTGTATGGCAGCACACTCACTCCAGCCAGGCTGGTCTTCTTGGCACCTTAGCCAACCCCACCCTGCTGCCACCCTGTTAATATTCTAAGACAAGCACGGTCTAGATCTACCGAGGCCAACAAGACTGCCAGGAAAAGAAGAGAACCACAGCTGCCAGAAGATAACCCCAGGTCCATGCAAGATTTCCCATACACTGTGTGTATGTGGGTATCTCTCTGCATAGTTCAGGCTGGTCTTGAACTCATTATGTAGCCTAGGCTGGTCTCAAACTTGTGGCGATCCTTCTGCCTCAGCTTCCCAAGTGCTGGGATTATACGCATGCGTCTCTATGCTTAGCTCTGATGCATTTTGTAGTGTACAATGTGAATTAGCTGAGAAGCAGAAAGGGAAGAAAATTGGAAAAGTTCCACTCTCAACTGCAGGCGAAAGGGGAACTAGAAATGAAACAGGGCCAGGGAATGGGGGTTGTGCTTCCTCCTCCAGAGAGGACTGGTGTAAATCCAGCTGTGTCCTGCTTGGCCCTGCAGTCAACTGCTTTCTTGGCAGAAAGAAAGAAAAAATTCACTGGACTAATTGAATGATGCGCAGAGACGGGCAGAAACAAAACCCTTGAAGTGCTGCAGTCAGCATTTCCAGAGCACTTTTCATTTCTGCAGAGCATGTGAAGTTGCTCCTCTACCTCCAGCACCATGGCGTATCGCGACATCACCTGTGGACCTCCACCTCTGACCAGCTCTTCCAAATGAGGACACAGAGTGACCCCGCTTAGGGTCCCATAAGATCACTGCCTCAGATGGAGTTAAAGCTAAAGCCCAGGGCACCTCCTACAGGGAGGACTCGGACCACAGGGCTGCGCTGCTTCTAACAGCACCATCCTGTCATTGTGTTTGGGTACTTGGACCACGCCTTGCAGGTGTGGACAGGACACCTGACTGCAAGAGGCACTCAAGTTATGTTCCTTCCTCCTCCCTGAAAAGTGAAAGAAAACCAGACCAAGAGGTCAAAGAGACACATTAGCATAATTTAATTTATTAAATTCATTATACAAAGAATATGCCACAGAAACAAAATACAAGAACTTGAAGAGACACAGAGATGATCAGGCCCAGCACCTTCACTTTACCAATGAGGAGACTGCCTGAGGTCCCAGGGCACCATTATTCACGAAGCCAGATGGTGAGCTCAGTCCTGACCCACAGAAACAGACTACGGCTTCCAGTTGTCAGCCAAATACAGCCTAAGACTCAGCCCAAGTTTACCTGTTTCCTATAGTAGCACACTCAGCTGCTTGTGTACTTCCTAAGGCTGTAGGAAAGTCCTACAGAAAACATGATGAGTTGTAGGATAGTCAAAGCCAAGATAAAGACCAACTATGGATCCAGGTACGGTGGCACACACCTATAATCCCAGCTCCTGGAGAGGCTGAGGAAGGAGGATCAAGAGTTCAAGGCCAGCCTGGACAATATAGCATGATCCTGTTTCAAATAAAATACAATACAATACAAAGACCAACTACGGAGTAGAGGGATTCAGAGGAGTTAGGAGAACACGTCCTGTCTCTATAAAAAGTCCCGATCACAGTGTTCCCTAAACAACATGAACCCAGAACCCGCCGCCTCAAGGAATGTACCCTTGCCTGCCTGAGGTACCGAGTCTGGAGGAAGAAGGGAAAGGAACAGGTAGAAAAAAGAGAGAGGAAGATCTATCACAATGTCATTTGATAATAAAAAGGGCCAATGGGAATGTTTTTCTATTTCGAGCAAATCCATGTACCACAACAGAAGACTATAGCACTCTGGTATGGAATTGATTATGAGATGTAAGCAAAAACACCAATAACTTAGCAAAATAAATACAATGAGAGTTCTGCTGGGAATGATGTAACTCAGTAAAAACACAGATTTTATACTCTGGGTCTGGAAGATTGAGGTGTGCCTTGCGGTGCACCTTAGGGGAAAACCCTAAGGAGACTGTGGGAATTTTCACAGCAGAGAGAAGTCTCACATCACTGTCCACAGCCCCAGAGAACTGTCCTGCTAAAAGCTACATTCTCTTGTCCCAGAAAGACAAGGCTCTGCAGTGAGTTTAGTTTCCTGGCTCTGGCCAGGCCCAGACAGGCCGCCCAACCGTCTGGAAGAGGCCCAGATCAGTACGGACTGAGGGGAGAGAGCTGCTGAGTGCCGAGCTGTGTTTGTAGAAGGAACTCCATTCCCCAGGACACACGCCAATCGCTCCGGACATCTGTGCCTTCGGCTTTTAGGGCTGAGACAAATCTTGACACTTCTCCCAACCAGAGGAGGGCTGGGCCTCAGGGACAGCTGGATTCCAGTATACAACAGAAGGAAGGCTCTGCTACAGAGAAAAATACAACTACGGGAAAAAGACATTGCCCGGCTCCCGCTGGCAGGACACCATCTCCCAAGGGCTGCAGTGTCCAGAGGAGGTGCTCGTGCTCCATGCACCCAGCAAACAGAGGGCTAGAGCTAGGGACCTGTAAGACACACGGTCCCCAGGCCCTAGCGCAGCCAGGGAACAATGCAGAAGTCAAAGTCAGTGTTAACACCCTGCGGGTTGGTGGCTTCTCCACGGGCCAGAGGTGGCAGCACCAGCAGCATACATATCCTTGTGTGTCTCCTCAAGCTCAGGTTTCCACCACTCGGATGAGAGGCAAGGGCTTGGGGCTGGGGGGCTTAGATATCCTGACACTGAAAGAGAAATTGAAAAGCTCAGCATTTGTTATTGCCCACACTTCAGGAAGCCTTCCCTCTACCTCTGCCTCCAGAATCCTACATTTCAGTGCAGCCTGATCTCTAGGGTTCCAAGGCTTTGAGACAGTAACGTTTTGTAACATCTCAGAGAAGATTTGGGGCATGATGCATGTGTCCAGTGGCAAGGGTGGAGAAAGGAGGGGCAGGCGAACCCCTGGGAAGCACAGGTAGCTGTGAGTCTAGATTTTTTTGAGTTTGGGCCCTTCTGGGAATCTACTGGGGGAAAAGGACCTTTTCCAGAAACATTCAGATATTACACAACCTATTTTTTGTTTTGTTTTTTTTTTTGAGACAGGGTCTCACTATGTAGTTCAGGCTGGCCTTGAACTTACAGTGATCCTCCTGCCTCAGCCCCCCACATGCTATGATTACAGATGTGCACCACCACCCCCAGCTCACACACCTATTTACAGCATGAAAATATTACAAATACATTTTGCATGCCATTTCAGAGGGTTCATACCCCATATGGCCCAGGTCCTTTCCTAGACCTTGTTAGCTTCACAGTTTCAGGCTTTAAATAGGCTAGAAAATGGATCTGGTGGAAAATGGGTCAGATCAGAAGATAAAAGAGCAAAGTTAGATTTCAAAGAGTCTTGTCTTTGCCTCAGCACTAAAGGTTTTGCACAGGTCTGACCCTCCTTGCCTCTTTCCTACTGGGCCCACTCTATGCACGCGCTCACCTGCCCAGGTTCTCCGTCTTGGCCCGGGTCTGAGTGCTGAAGTTACCATGGCTGATCTGTTTCTCTATCAGGTGTTCCATCCGGTCGTGCATCTCCAAATTCTGTAATACCGACAATGGCCATCCATGCCACACTTACTTAGTTCCTCTGGCCTCTCACCTCTGCATCTGCGCTGCGTCTACACCACAACTTGGGTGCTTTCTACCCTCGTTCTCGTCCTCATCACTATAGATTGCTCTCTTCTAACTCTGCACAGCAGGGATCATTTCCCATATCTTTTCTATGTGCATTTCTGTACACTATACTACTAAATACTACCCTTTGTCTTTCCCTGCCCCCTTTTTTCCAGTATCTCAATTGAACCCAGACTACATACCCAGCCCTTGTTTTATATTTCTGGTTTAAGACAGAGTCTTGCTAAATTGCTGAAATGCTAAGTCTGTTACCCTCCTGTCTCAGCCTACTGGAGTGCTAGGATTACAGGCATGCACCACCACACCCATTTTAGGTTTGTGTTTTTTTCTTAATGCAGTTTATCTTTAGCTCTAGACTACATACTCTCTAAAGATAAACAGTCTTATCTCCCATTTGTCTCCTCCACTACAGGGATCATCACACAGTGGCTGCAAAGTGATC
Source organism: Chinchilla lanigera (assembly GCF_000276665.1). Lineage (NCBI taxonomy): Eukaryota > Metazoa > Chordata > Mammalia > Rodentia > Chinchillidae > Chinchilla > Chinchilla lanigera. The sequence continues at coordinate 820,088 of NW_004955589.1, forward strand.
TTCAGGCAGTCTAGGGTCAGGAAGGGCTTTGTAGCAAAGTGGACATTAGACGGAAGACAATTCATTAGCTAATTAAGCCCATCTCACTTGCCACAAGAAAGACTCCAACTACAAATAAGCCTCCTCCTTCCAAGCTGGCTTCATAGTCAGCTCTCCTGCAAAGCCCGCAGGTTCAGAATACGCTGTGGCAGGTGGCTCGCACCCACGATGTTTGCCCCTTGAGGGCAGGGGCAGATTTTACCACTGTCAACAAATTCCCGAGGGTTCTCAGAAAATGTTCCTCAACTAAACTGTCCATTGAGCAGCCACTGCAGATACTCACTTCTGAGCAGCAGCTGGACAGGACCAAGATGCCCTCCTTCGCCTCTCCCTCTCTACATCTGGTCTTCTGCTCAAGAGCCCTGTTCCCTGCCAGACCTACCCAGCATACACACCTCTGCCTCCAGATAAGCAACCTTCTCCTTGAGCTCCTGGATGGTGGCATCCTTTGACTGGATCACAGCTTTCGAATTCTGGAGCTGCAATGATAGAGACGACACTCAGGCTTATTTTGCAATGAGTCATTACAGATACTCACCAAACTTCACCCTGCTGCTGTGGAAGAGATGAGAAGCAGAGCTCTGCAACCTTTCCATGATTCATTAGCTAGTCTACAAGTTTTATTGATTGATTGATTGTGGGGAAGGCTGGGAATCGAACTCGGGACTTTGCACTTGCCAGGCAGGTCCTGTGCCACTCAGCTATATCCCTGGCCCCTACAAGTTTCATTTTAGACAACAGTAAACTCTTGGTAATCCCAGGCATGGGGATAGGAGAGTATGAGGAGAACATCACTCCGATAGTCCAAAATACATGGGGGATGATTCAAAATCCATTCCATTTGGTTCTAGAATATATAAATTATGTATTCACTCAAGAAATATTTACTGAAGCTGGGCATGGCAATACATGTCTGCAATCCCAGCACTGTGGGTGGCTGAGGAAAGAGAATTGCAAGTTCAAACCCAGCCTGAGCAATTCAGCAACTTAGTGTGACCCAGTCTCAAAATAAAACAATTTTTAAAAGGGCTGGGGATGTAGCTCAGTGCTAAGGCCCTGGCCCTGAGTTCAATACTTAGTACTCAAACAAAGCAGAAAGAAAAAAAAGAAATTTATCTAATGCTTATGATATGGAAGGTCCTATTCAAAATATGAAATGGGAAACAGCAGTAAGCAAAATTGATATAAATACAATATGAAGAATTGCAGGGGGGCAGTTGTATGTTCTCAATCTGCAAATTGGGGGACCCTGAAAGTGTGACCCTGGAGTTTAGGTAGGGTAGGCAGGAAAATTTGCCATGAGGCACAGACTGATAATCTACACACAGATAACTGAGTTTATTATGATCCACTTATCCATTCACCAGCACTCTTCAGAGTGAAAGAGAGATTAACCTTTCCCTTCTGTCCCTTTTAGAAAGCAGAAGCCTAAACTGGCTGTGGTAGATGCCTGTAATCCCAGCAATCAGGAGGCTAAGACAGGAGGTTTGCAGTGAGTTTGATGCCAGCCTCAGCTTCATAGTGAGAACTCAAGGCCAGTCTGAATTCATAGCAAGATCCTGCCTCAAAAAAATAAAAAAAAAGAAAGAAAGAAAGAAAAAAGAAAAGAGGAAGCCAAATAGCCAAAAAAGTAGGGGAAAGACAGATGAAAAGCAAATCCTCATAATCCCAACCCTAGTAATTGGAAGCGATAAACGTTTTATCGGAAACACTTGAGTGTTAGCCAAGCTGCCTAGGAGTACGATAAGCAAGTGCATGGACTGGGGCCCCACCCAGGGTGGGCCTGGAGCTAGTCCAACTCACCTGCTCTATCATCTGCCGGACTTTCCGCTGCTGGCTCTTGAGCATGTCGTCCAGGTGGTGGATCTTCTCCCGCAACCCTGCCACCTCCTTTTCCAAGGCAGCAGCCCTGGGGATAAAGACCAGAGGCTGAAGCAAGGGAAAAAGATCCCTTCTCCACTTAGTCACAGGAAGAGCCTTGCGCTCGGGAGGGTCCCCCAAGTATGACCACCTCCACCTGACACCTCAGCAGTGGGCCCTAAAGAACAGGTGGTGGGAGACAGGCCATCATGCTGGAAGCACCAGCAGCTGTCACCCAGTCCAAATGAGGCAAGTGTGAGAGGCTAAGTCCCTCCTGAAAGGCTGGGACGTGTACGTCATTCCAGATAACTCTAGAGAGTAAATAGGCAGATGTTTCCAGAAGGCAGTTTGTGCATTAGTACAGGAAAACTCGGTATTATTACTGTCAGAAAACGGGCTGCATATGTAATGAGCTTCTCATTACTGGGAAGATTCTAATAGGAACTGGGATTACTATATCCAAAATCATCAAGCTATTGGCAGGGATTTTATATTAGGAGGGAAATAAGATCTGAAGATGATTAAAGCCTCTTCACACAATTCTATTTCTAAGCTTCCTAAACCACTGTTGCTTTCTTTGCATTCTAAGCAAACTAAGCCAAGATCCCCAATACAAAATACATATTTGGCCGGGTGTGGTGGTGCACACCTGTAATCCCAGCACTTGGGAGGCTGAGGCAGGAGGATTGTTGTGAGTTCAAGACCAGTCTGGGCTACAAAGTGAGCTCAAGGCCAGCCTGAACTGCATAGCAAGACCCTGTCTCAAAAAGACAAAACAAAACAAAACAAAATATATATTTAGTCTCTGTCCTCAGGTCCTGACAGAGTTCCTAAAACTCTTGTACATTCTTAAGTAGATAGGTGATAGAGGCATGTTTTTTTGTAATATTTCATCTTGGTTGACAATTTCTGACAAGAACTTCCATTACAACACATTATTAAATGGAGGAGGTGATTGTGGGAACTCCTAGTTGTAGTCAGCTGACACAAAAGTGTGGGTACCCTTGGAGGCACTAACTGCAGCTGGCATCTAGTGGGGAAGAATCTCTGGGAGTGAAGTGTCTTTTGTATGTGAAGAAAGTCCCTGGTGGATGGGGTCTATAAATTGCCCCAGGAGTAGGACAATGGCCAGAAAGACCAAGATACGATTAAAGGTTTGGTGATTTCAGCCCCAGCCCCAAACTCTGGGAAGGTGACAGGAACTGAAGGCAGGCAACTGGACCAATCACCCGTGACCAGTGATTTAACTCAATCCCAGCTACATAACGAAACAGCCACTAAAAGCCCTAACTAAGGGGTTGAGGGAGCTCCTTGGCTGGTGAACAGATCCATGTGCTGAGAGTGGTGTACCCCAACTTCCTGGAGACAGCAGCTCCAGCAGCCTTCTGGACCTTACCCCACATACCTCTTCATCTGCCTGTCCATTTGCATCCCTTATAAAGGACGAGTAACAGTGAGGAAAGCATTTCCTGAGTTCTATGAGCCATTACAGCACTTTATCAAACCAGAGGAAGCGATCGTGGGAATCCCCACTTTGTAGTGAAGTAGGAGAAAAGTGCGGGTACCCTTGGGTCCACTAACTGTGACTGACATCTGAACTGGGGCTGCTCTTATGGTACTGAACCTTCAACTTCTGGGGGCTGCACCTCACAGCTGAAGGAAATTGTGGGACACCTAGCTGGTGTCATAGAACCAGAGAATTGCTTGGTGTGGGGACCTACACGCCTGGTGTTACAAGTACGGTGAGCAAAGGGACAGTTTCCCTTCATTTAGGCCACTCAGGAGTGTCCAGGGGTTCAGACCTGAGCTGCTGATGCCCATTACTCCCCGGTTCTGCCCAAGGAGGCAGAGACTGCAGCCTGCTGAGGGTGGGCAGGGCTTGGGTCGGGTGAGGGACAGTGTATTCTGGGCCACCCCACATCCTTCCTAAACTTCAAACATTCTAGTTTCCACTCTCGGCTCTCCAATGTCCTATTTCTCAGTCTCTTGTTATTTAGGAAATCAGCCTTGGGAATGCCCAGCTATCAGCTGCTATCCCCAAACCTTGGCTGGATTATCGCATCTGTTTCTCTTGTTCCTCCTCCTCCTTCCCTCTCCTCCATGTCCACCTCTGACACAGAGAAAGAGGGAGTACTGAGTATAGTCATCCCTCAGTATTGAAGGGGGACTGGCTCCAGGACCCCCAGGAATGCTCAATACCTTATCTAAATGGTGTGCTTGCATACAGCCTGTATATATCCTCCCATATATTTTTTTTTAATTTCTTTTTCTTTTTGGTTTTTCTCCGGTACCGGGAACTGAACTCACAACCTTGCGCTTGCCAGGCAGGCGCTTTGCCGCTGAGCTAAATCCCCAGCCCCTCCTCCCATATATTTTTAAACATCCCTAGGTTACTTATACTACCTAAAACAATGTAAAAACTGTACTACATAGTTGTTATACTGTATTATTTAGGAAACAATGACCCCCCCCCCCGCGCGCAAATTTGTACATGTTCAGTATATATGTTTTTTGGGGAAGCGTAGGGGAGGACTGGGAATTGAACCCAAAGCTTTTGCACTGAGCTACATCCCTAGATCTTTTTATTTTTTATTTTGAGACAGGTATCATTAAATTACTTAGTTCCCCAGGCTGGGCTTAAATTGCGACCCTCTTGCCTCAGCCTCCCAGAGTGGGGGAATCATGGGCCTGTGTCACTATGCTCAGGCAAATGCAGTTTTTTTTCCCAGAACATTTTCAATCTCTACTTGGTTGAATCTGCAGATGTGGAATCTGCAGATACAGGGGGCCAACTATAATTTAAAGTAATTCTGATACAAAGTAAAATTAGAAAGGAAGCTACAATAACATGCCTGTATTTTTTATGCCAGGAAGGCCAAATCTAGGTTATCCTAAAACAGAGAAAATATGCCCCCCAAAGACTGAGGATTTCTGATTGTGTCTATTAATTTTAGAAATTCTTAGAAGGCCCTTCAGATAAAGTTTACTAAACCCAAACAATGTCTATCTTAGAAAATGCTGACAATAAAATTAATTTACTATTTGAGATTTTGTTTATTAACCCCAACTGCATAAAGAATTTTCAAATTCCTGAAGACCTACAAGGTTTCATTGGTCAGGAGGCCCTGGTCCCCCTCTCTTCAGAGGGAATTTGTAAATCCCCTAACCTTGCAGGTAGGAAGAGCTCAGTGATCCTCTAAATGCTACTGCAGGGAGGGATTCTTGGTTTCTATCTGGATTGTAGCAGGAAGTGCTCATGAAGTGGCTCGCTCTTTCATCAGCACAACTGGAAAGGAAGTTCTGTGACCCTCAGGAGCTTGCAGTAGGTTCTGCTCTAAGGGAAGGAACCACGGGGCGACACACCCAGTGGATCAGCATGTGCTTTACCAGCTTTTCCTTGACCTTGGCTCTAAAACCATAAAAACCTTTTCTTAGGGTTACAGCCCATGGAAAAATGAGCTCCCAGCACATGGCGGCCTTCCAAACAATCTTTCCCTGGGTGGGGACCCACCCTTAGCAAGCATGTTGTGAGTCACAGCTGGAAGATTCGACGTCAGCACCAACTTTCTCCCCAGGCCTGGTCACCATGGGAGCTGCAGGCAGCACAGCCTGCCCTGCACCCAACTTCAGCATGAACAAAGGTCCTTACTTTTCTTGCTCCGCTCGGCAGTCAGCGTCCTTGCCTCGGAGTTCCTCCAGGGCTGTCTCCCCTTCTCTGACTTTCGCCAGCAAGGCCTGATGCTCCTGGGAGGACAAAGGAAAGGACATCTAGTGTGAGTGAACAGCAAATGCTTCTGTGTGAGATGGGCACTACCAGGAGCTTTGCCCCTACCAGGCCTGGGACAGCTGCCAAAGAGCGGCAGGCCAAGCTGGTTTGATGGGGCGCCCTCCCCTGTCAGGGATAACCCTTCCCACCCTCAGCACACAGAAACTTCCCAGCCTCACCCAGCTGCCTGGAGGGAGAACCCGGCCTGCTATTATGCAAGCCCACCTGTCAGCTCGGCAGCCAGCCCCAGAGAAACCAGGCAGAGTGGCTTCTAAGGAATAGTCCTCAAGAGCCCAACAAGGCATCTGTGTAAAAACTGTACTGAAGAGAAGGCGGGGAGCGAGGCAGTAACTGAAGCTGGATAATGAAAAGGACTTCCCATTCCTTAAAGCCTAAAGGGTATTCAAAAGGATGTGCCACATCAAAAGAAATCACCAACACAGTAAAAAGAAACCCGTGAATTGGGAAAAATTTTAGCCAACTGACCCTCAGACAAAGGACTTCTATCTAGAACATATAAAGAATTAAAAAAAAAAATTAGGCCCCCAAAATTCACAGACCCAATCAGAAAATGGGCAACTGAGATGAATATACACTTCTCAAATGTAGAAATACAAATGACAAATAAATATACAAAAAATATTCAACATCATTGCTCACTGAAGAAATGCAAATTAAAACAACACTGACATTCCATTTCACCCCAGAACCAATGGCTGTCATCAAGAAATCAACCAATAACAAATCTTGGCAGGGGTGTGGGGAAAAAGGAACCCTACTCCACTGTTGGTGGGAGTGTAGACTAGTGAAACCACTGTGGAAATCAGTTTGAAGATTCCTTAGAAACTAGGATTAGAGGTCCCATTCGACCCAGCTATTCCCCTTCCGGCATTTTTCCAGAAGCATTGAAAACATTATACCACAGTGATATATGCGCACCCATGTTTACGGCAGCGCAATTTGTCATAGGTAAATCTTAGAAACAACCCAAATGTCCATCAACTGAGGAATGGACAAAAAGATGTGGTATTCTTATACAATGGAGTATTACTCAGCTATAAAGAAAGATAAACTTGAGGCTTTTATAGGTAAATGGATGTAACTAGAGACCATACTCATAAGTGAAATAAATCAGACTTGCATGTGTAAACGTCATATTGGCTCCCTAGTGCAAGAATCTGAAAGAGTAAATAAAATCCGAAAGGTACAATAGATATTGTGAAAGGGAAAGTAACTGCTCAAAAGGCAAGAACAACTGGGATGGGGGTAAAGAGCAAAGAAAGGAAGAAGGTAGGGGAAAAATATAAATATATATATATATATATATACACAAGATAGCTAAAATAATTGTACTACTAATTTCTATTGGTTTATTGCAAGGAGAAGTGAATGCTTGTTTGATCAATTTTGCATGCCTATATCTAGTAATCTGAACAACTGCTTTGAAGATGACAATATGCAATATAATAACCATTATTAATTTCCTATCATCTTGTTTTGAAATTCTATATCATTAGTATTGTTTTTAAAAAATTTTTATCGCTTTAAAATAATAATAATTTTTTAAAAAAAAGGATGTGCCATTGCTGGGTGTGGTAGCACACACCTGTGATCTCTGCACTCAGAAGGCTGAGGCAGGAGGATCACTGTGAGTTCAAGGCTAGCCTGGGCTACATAAGCGAGTTCAAGGCCAGCGTGCACTACGCAGTGAGACCCTTTTCTCAAAAAAAACTAAACCAAAACAAAAGAAGGATGTGCCAAAGCTACGAAGTGTGCTTTTCTGAAAAAGGAGACCCTCAATATTTCCATCAGTCCTCACCCCCTTCCAGACCCCAAGCCTAGGCAATGAAACAGGGAACTCCAACCTTACCATCTCCATGCCCAGCAGGCGCCTCTGCAGCTCCCCAATTTCTGCCTCTTTCTGCTCCGCTCTGTCCTCCTCTCTCCGAAGGGCCACATTACTCTGTTCTGCTTCTCGCTGGTAGTGGCTGAGTGTGACCTATGACACAGGATGGGCATGTTTTCAATGGAGGGGAAAAAGCAAACATGGATTAAAAAACTTAGAATCTGGGTAGCTTGGAGCCATGATGCAGGAAAGGAGGCAGCTCTGACAAGCACATCACCACCTCTCAGCCCTGTTAGGCGCCCCCGAGAGGACTCATGCAGGGCAACTCCACCTCCAGGGTTAGCTGGCACCTGCAGTTCATCCAGCTCCACGTGAAAGTGGCACCTGGACTCCAGAAGCACCACTTGACAGGGGGCTGCCTTCTTCAGTGCCCCTAGGAATCTTCCAACGCCACCCACACCTCACCCGACACTGTCGCTTTCCTATTGACTCGAAAGCACATAACCCGGGCGGGTATCTCCACATCTTCCATTTCCCGATTCTCCTTCACCTTCACATCGAGCGACATTTCAGAGCTTAAGTACAGAAGGCGACACAACATCTGGAAGGGCATTCAGGGCCTGGGAAGGGGCCCACAGGGGACACAGCCCTTCCCCCCATGGCACTTGCCAGATGTCGCCCAGGCTCCTGTGTGCGCACCCGAGCGGATGAAGGCTCCCGCTGGCACAGCCTCAAGCCCAGGGCACTTCCCGAGTTCCCATGGTGCCTCATGTACAGCAGCTGCTCACTAAGGTTGGGAATGAGACTGATGTTCGTTCACGCCAATCCTCTCCTTTTTGCAAAGTTTAACTGAGCTGTTCATGACAGGGAACGACGGAGCCAACACTGCCATGCAGTTACTTCAGCGCCCACTCCACCGCTTCCCAAGTACCCGCTCTGACTCTGAATTATTTGGTAAGAGTTCGGGTAACCTCTGGAAAGCCTGCACAGTCCTGGGAAAGCAGATGCCAGAGGCCCGTGTGTCTGGCTCCTCCTAGCATCGGGATGAGGGAGGAGAAGAGAGCTCAGCACGGCAGGTGAAGGGATGCATCAGCACAGCAGCCCGTCCAGAGCAAATTCACCCCAAATCCCTCCTGACAGCAAGCAGCTAGTAGAGTATGAAACCCAAGCAGGTTACCTTCACAGCAATTGATGATCTTCCCTTCCTACCCCCAGGTTCAGAAAAGTGCACCAGAAAGTCCGGCTCACTAGGAGAGCTTGAGAAATACCCTCACCTGGATTAATTGGGCATGGTGGCACACGGCTATAATCTCAGTACTCTAGGAGGCTGAAGCAGGAAGATCCCCAGAGTGAGACCACCCTAGGCTAAACAGTGAATTTAGGGCCAGCCGGGAATATCGAGTGAAACTCTGTTTAAAAAAAAAAAAAATCCCTGGGTAATCATGACTATGGAGGAACAAGAAAACAGCCTGTTGCTAGACACAGGTGCAAGTCTCTCAGTCCTTCTTTTCAATCCTGGCCTTCCTTCCAGCCATCATACCTCAGTGAAAGAAGTCACTGGTGAGGAGGTAATATGCTATTTTTGACAACCCTTAGGCTGTAACTACTTAATAGGTCCCTCTTGCATATCTCTGTCTTCCTGAGAAACCACTCTGAAGATACCACCACGTATTACAGCAGCCATTGATATTTTCCTACTAATCTATCCATAACTGTGTAAAGTTTGTAATGTTCCTATCCTATTTCATAAATGGATGTATGTTTATTATTATGTGTTTCCTACAACAACCATTGAGAATAGTTAATGATTTTTCAATAGGTCACTCATGTATAGTTCTATTTATTTTCTTTAGAAGCCACTTTGAAGATACCAAAGTATAGCACAACAACTCTTGATAATCTCCTACCTCTTTTGTCTGTAACTCACTATTATTTGTCTATTTGTTTTCCTGAGAAACTATTTTGTAGATGATAATATGTAAAACGATAACCATTGATAATTTCCTACCATTTTGTATGTAATTTGCTAAGTCCCCCCTATTATTATGTCATCCTTCTTTTATTCTTTAAAATAAAAAAAAATTTAAAAAATTTAAAAAAAAAAAAAGGATAATAATAACCTACTTTAGCATGAAATGGGCCAACTCCATGGGGCAGAAACTTAAAAGCAAAGGTCTCTCATCTCAGTACAGAAAAATTGCAACCAGGTTGACGTGTACCCTGTGAACACTGTTAACAGGGCCATGGTTCAAACCTCAAACACCCATCAGAGAATCACAAAAGTACAAAAGAGAAAAGAAAAAATATAAATTCCCTTCCCCTATCTGTAGCTCCAGAAACCCTGCCCATAAATCAACCTCTGAATTCTAAGAGGGTGAGCCAACACTTTCCAATAGTGGGAACAGCCTCGGGGCACCTCCTTTTGTAGCTGGGTGCTGCTCACCACAAGGTTCAAGCCAGGTACACATCTACAATCCCAGCCACATGGGAAGCTGAGGCAGGAGGATTAAAAGTTTAAGGACAGTCTGGGCAACTCAGTGAGGCCCTGTCTCAAAATAAGAATAAAGAAGGCTGGGGATGTAGCTCAGTGACAAAGCAAGTACAAGGCCCTGGGTTCAAGGCCAGTACTGGCAGAGAGAGAGGGAGATGAAGTGGAAGAGACAGATACCCTCTAAACTCTGGCTGGCTGCAGCTATCAGGACACTGGCTTCGGAGCCGCAGATGCCTTCCTCTTTCCCTAGCTCACAGCATGGGCACACAGGGTACAATCCTATCATAACATATTTATGACATGAAAATGTTTTATTTGTGGATGAACAACAGTAGGTAACAGGTGGTTAATCTCACACAGAGTAATAAGATAACTACCCAGTGCATCCTGTTTCAGATTCAAAGAATTTTCTAGGAAGCATGGAAGACTTCACATACTCTTGACAGAAGGGGGTCTTTCACTCTCTATTTGTAGACTTCTGTATTTTTATTACTCTTCTATAATAATCTAGTATTACTTTGTGTGTGTGTGTGCCAGTAATTGGCAATTGAACTCAGGACCTTGCACTTGCCAGGCAGGCGCTGTGCCACTGAGCTATATCCCCAGGTCCAGTATTACTTTTTTAAATAAATGAACTGTAAGCCAGAGGCAATGGCCTCCTCTGTACTTAGGAGGCTGAGGCAGGAAGATCTTGAGATAGAGACCAGACTTGGCTACATGGTGAGTTTAAGGCTGATCTTGAATACATAGAAAGACCCTGAGGCAGAAGGATCACAAATTCAGGCAACTTAAAAAGACATATCTCAAATAAACAAAGAAGAAAAGAAGGAAGGAAGGAAGAAAGGAGAGAGGGAGAGGTTTAGGGGTATAGCTTAGTGCAAAAGCCCTGGGTTCAATCCCTAGTACCAGAAAAAAAAAACAAAACTGTAAGAATAATTAAGATACTCGCTCCAGATCACAAAGCCCTCTGATTCCACAGACACTGTTCTATGACAACGCAGATCTACCCACTCCCTCAGTACACATTTAGGAAACACTCAATGCCAGGCATCCTGCCAGATGCTGGGGACTCAATGGTACACACAATAGCAGCAGTCCTGGCTTATAAAGAGCCCTGGAGCCCAGTGATTCTCATCAAGGTACATACAGAAAAGGACTTCCTGCGTGTGTGCACATGTGCTGGAGAGCAGAGCCAAGGCCTTGAGCATGCTGGGAAAGTACTCTACCACTGAGCTATACCTTGAGCCCCAAACAACTTCCCACTTACCTGCTGTCAAAGACCAGTACTATTTTTTTGTTTGTTTGTTTTCTGGTACCAGGAATCGAACTCATGACCTTGCGCTTGCCAGGCAGGCACTGTGCTGCTGAGCTAAATCCCCAGCCCATAAAACCAGTACTATTACTCCACTTCAGCAGAGCAGAGTCAAGATCTGACCTTTGAAACTGGGCAGAGTGGCACACATCTGCAATCCCAGCACCTGGGAGGCTGAGGCAGGATTGCCACAAGTTCAAGGCCAGCCTGGGTTACATAGTGAGTTCAAGGCCAGCCTGAACTACATGATGAAACCCTGTCTCAAAAAAACTAAAAAAATAAAAAATAATCTGACCTTTGAACTATGAGCCAGACTTGGAAGGTGAACATTCTAAATGTCCAGAGGGAAAAGCAGACAGAAAGTGCCCCAGGCCTCAAAGTGTTGCCTTTCCAGTTGGTGGGACTCAACCAGAAAAGCATGAAGTCCATGCTGAGAAAGTGTCTGGCACCTGCATCCAGTAGCCCATCCCTGGAGGCAGCTTTTTCCAAATCCCAAATCTCACCTCGAAAGCTGCCCGGTCTGACTGCTGTTGCCGCTCTGCCTCCCGCAGTTTGGCACGCAAATTCTGCACAGTTTTTCTTAAACTCTCAACGTCGTCATTTATGAAGGTCTCTACCTACAACCAGAACAAGAGGGGAAGGCGAAGCCACTATGTTTATGAACTCCTCTCCCTGCCACAGGCTGGATTGGATCATTTGTGGGACAGCCCTCGCCAGAGAATTAACATCACACAAATGAGTTGGTCTTAAGTAGTTATTCTCATGAAAAATATTCTTCCTTTATACCCCAAAGAACTTGGTAAGTCTTAAATCATCCAGTTATTCTTAAAAAGACACATTGTCATATTTAAAATACATTTATCTTTTTTTTTTTTTTTCCAGTACCAGGAATCGAACTCACGACCTTGTGCTTGGCAGGCAGGCGCTGTGCCGCTGAGCTAAATCCCCAGCCCCTAAAATACATTTATTAATGGGCTGATTTCTTAATAGGTATTTGCATGTTGTCTTTATGTGTATATTCTCCCTCCATCAGACTAGAGCTGTCTCAGAGCAGGAACCGTGTTCTCCTTTGGGCTAGACTTCCCCCATCACAGGACAGTGGCCCAAAGACCCATATTTTACCATCTTCAACACCTGGCACAGAGATGAGCACATAAAGGCTTACTGACAGATGGATGGGTTTGGGACAAAAGCACCTAAGGAGAGCAGGAATCTGACTCGATACCAAAACAGGTGTTTAATCAAGGTCACTGCTCAGTGTCTCTCCCAGAGGCACCCAACCTCGGGTTAGGGCTGAGATGATGAGCACGGTCTCACCCCCACCTCTGCTGGAAGATGCTGTAGTTCCCAGCTTCCTCGCAGCTGGACAGAAAATCACTCCCTGTCTCACACAGTGGGAAGCAGCAACGCCTTCACCCCAGAGCATGGCGCTTGCAGAGGGGAGGAGGCAGACAGCTTCCCAGTGACTGCATTACTACTGGATCCTCGGTTTCATTATCTGTGGAGCAGACATCATACCCTGCCTTACAGGCTGCCTCAAATGTAGGTAAGGATAGCCAGGCATGGTGGCACATGCCTGTAATCTCAGCACTCAGGAGGCTGAGGCAGGAGGATTGCTACAAGTTCAAGGCCAGCCTGGGGTACCAAATGAGTTAAAGAACAGCTTTAATTGCATAGTGAAACCTTGTCTCAAAAAGAAAGCAGGTAAGATAATATCTGGTTGGTGGGCTTTGAGAAGAAAGACTTTGAACAAATATTATCAAGATTGTAAGTTGTTGCCAACAACATACTTGCCAAATATGATAATTCAGGGGAAAGGAAAAATCCAAACTGCATGTCTAAGGCCAGTGGTTAGAATTACAACATTTAAAATCTAGACATCAATTAAGTTATCTTGTCAGTTCCTCTATATTCTTGCCCAAGTGGCTAGGCAAATGAAAATGCTTAAAAGGCTCCTAGAACTTATCTATGATATATTAATTTCAAACAGTGTTCTCCTAAGACTATTTAACAACTTGGAAATTTTTCCTGAAGCTGTCTCATCATATGATACAATATGAAGCAAAAAAATTGAGTTATAGAACTTTACATGTATGAAGGAGAAACAGCAAAGTAGGTTTTAATACAGTAACATAAATGGAGCTTAAAAACATGGTGCTGAGTAAATAAGAAAAAAAAAACAAAAAATATAGCACAAGTCCATCATATAAGCTGAAAACATTTATAATCATGTTTGAAGTAAAAAAAAATAATAAAACTACTAAGAGGTCCGCATGGAACACAGGGTGCTATGAGCCATGGCTTAAGGGTGGATATGACTCAATTCCACACTTGAGGGCCGAACATCTAACCCAAAAAACACCCTTTGGCCTGGGCATGGATCTCAGCCAAGGAGCTTGTGTTTAACATGTTCAATTACCAACACCAAAAAAAAAAAGTTAAATTAAATCCAACCAAACAAAAACCAATAGAAAGAAATGTTATATATGGTAATAATACTGTAAATACGCATTTGCATTGCAGAAAAAGACAATTTCACCAAACTATGATTTTCCCTCTGGAGAGATTAAAATTGATACGTTTTCTTCTTTCATTTATCTGTTTTTCTGAAATGCCCCCTAATTTTACAGTAAACATTTCTTATATAATTATGAAAACCATAACAAGCATCATTTTTAGAAAATAGCTATGGGGGCTGGGATGTACCCCAGTGGCAGAGTGCTTGCCTAGCATGTGGGAAGGCTTGGGCTTGATTTCCAGCAATGCAAAAATAAAAACAAAGTTGTCAAAAAACTATAGCCATGGAAGGCCATACCATACAATTATTCAAAAAAAAAAAACCCAAAACAACAACAACAAAAAACAACCAATCTAGCCAGGTACAGTGAGGCAGTCCTGTAAAATCTGAGGCCAGCTTGAGCAACTTAACAAGATCCTATCTCAAAATGAAAAATAAAAAGGGGTGTAATATAGCTCAGTGGTAGAGCACTCTTCAGTTTGATCCCAGTACCACAAAAAGCATATATGTGAATATGTGTGCATGTATGAGCAAAATCTATGGGTACCAAGAGAGAAAGAAGGCTCTAGCATACTCATCAGCTGAAAAACATAAAGGCAAGCAAAGAATGATGTATTTATCAGGGCCTTGTATTTGTGAAAAGTACCTAAGTTTATCCAATATACAGGTAGTATGTTTAATATGCAGAGTATCTGTGCACAGAGAAATAAAACACTGGTTTTGAATTTTGGCTAAACATTAGAAACACTGGAGAGCTTCTTTTTGTTTTTCCAGTACTGGGGCTTGAACTGAGGGTCTCTGCACTAAGCTACATCCTCAATCCTTCTTAATTTTGAGATAGATCTTGATAAATCACTAAGTTGCCCAGGCTGGGCTTGAACTTAGGGCTCTCCTGTCTCAACCTCCTACAGTGCTGGGACTGTAGGCACGTGGCACCACGCTCCACCCTGAAGAGCATTTAAAAGCTTTGATGCCCAGGTCATGGATCCAGACAGTGATGATCTCTGGGGATGGGACCTGGCATCATCTCTTTATGGCCCCCAAGATCACTGCAATGGGCAGCTGAGGTGGAGGCACAACTCTAGAAGGATCTACCTAGCCACTTCAATCTGCCAAGCAGGGGTTTGGGGAAGGGGAGTTTCCATCTTTTACTTCCCTATTATTTGAATTTTTACACTAAGTATTACTCTTGTATTAAGAGTGAGCAGGAGAAACAATAAAGAAAGGGGTTGGGGGCAGTTAAGCAGCATTCATTGGTGCGTCCCCCATTACCTACCTCAGGTGGCCTGCTGTACAGGCTCAGAGGACCCTCACTAAAGCCATTGGGCTTTTCGAGCACCACCTATTCACAAAAACAAAATTGCCAGTTAACACAATTTAACCAACCAACCAAGCAACCAATGTCAAAATACATATTCCTAAGCTTTCTACTCTTAGAGCAAAAGAGAGGGAGGAGAAACGCAGGAAGAAAGTATGAAGGAGAGAAAATTAAAGACAGAAGAGAGAGAGGAAAGGAGGGAGAGAGGCATGTAAAATGGGAGAGAAGGGCAGGAGGAAGGAAGAGAAAGGAAAGAAGGGAAGAAAGGGAGAGAAGAAAAGGGAGAAAGAGATTTCCAGTGCTCTATGGGAAAGAAAAACCAAAAGGGGCAGGAAATCAGCCCTAAAGGGTAATTCTCTAACCTGGTGGGGAGAGAGAAAGAAACCTTGGGCCAAAACTTCCAGCAGACTGGAAAATATGTGAGGCTCACTCCTCCTAGGGTACAAGCAGCCGCTTGCCAGTGATTGTCTTGCCCATAAGAATCCTGACAAGGTTTGACAAAGCATAAATCAAAAGGGAAAGCAGCTTTTGCTACAATTACTTCCAACTCAGAGTCTGATCATTCATCCTGTGATCGCTGGTTCGTGCAAACAAGGTCCCAGGCTGGGCTCCAGTACTGACAAAGCTCCTCCCACCAGCGAGAGGGGAGAACAAACACTGCAAGTCCTGCCTCCAGCCAAAGCTAAACTCAACAGGGAAAGAAAGGCCACCCCAGACGCCCAGCGCATGCCTGCCACAGAGAGGCGCCCTCCTGACACCCTGCTAGGCCACAGTTCCCTCCTGGGCACTGAATGAGGACGGGGGTTGCTGGAGAAGGGCCAGCCTGCCCAAACCAAAAGACAAAGGAAGTAGACACAGCTCAGAGTATCAAAGGATGGCAGTGAATGACCAAGAGCCAGCTCCACTCTCCTCAGGACAATCTCATCCTTGAATTCTGAAAAAGCTCAAAAGCAGGATCATAGATTATCCACCTCAGTTAAGATTTATCCAGTCTAGGGGCTGGGGATTTAGCTCAGCGGCAAAGCGCCTGCCTGGCAAGCGCAAGGTCGTGAGTTCGGTTCCCGGTACCGGCGAAAAAAAAAAACCAAAAAAAGAAAAAAAGATTTATCCAGTCTGTTACTTTCACATTTACTGTTGCCTTCTGTATCCCACACCCTGGGCCAGGCAAAGGGATACAGGGACAAAGTAGTGAACCTCTAGTTCATGGGTTTTCTCAACTCAGAGTAAAGACTGCTATAAACACAATGAACTGCAGGTGAGGACCAAGGCTTCAGTTTACGTGAGTAGGCATTACCTAAATTTAGCAAGACCAGCTTACAAGAAGTTTGCATGTATAGGTGGTTTTCTGTTTTCTATGACTATCTTACTAGACCACTGGTCACAAAATCCTTACAGATAAAAGGTTTTGCCGGGTGTGGTGGCACACATCTGCAATCTCAGCACTTGGGAGGCTGAGGCAGGGGGAATGCTGTGAGTTTGAGATCAGCCTGGGCTACACAGTATGTTCAAGGCCAGCCTAGAATACATAGTAAGTCCCTGTCTTAAACAAAACAAAACAAAGCAAAGTTTTGCCAATAACTTATAATAATATGATTTTTAAAAGTTCAATTTTGAGCAGTGTTCCAAGAACAGGTGCACTAATGTGGAGGCTGATAAATGTAAAGCAAGTGTGTACCTGCTGGGGCCCAGCCAGGTTATGTGCTCTTGGAGAAGCCAGTGCCCCCTACATCCTCTGCCCTCCTGGCATGGTGCGGGGTTCCACACCATTCCCTGTTACCTGCAGCTCCTGTTGATGAACGGAGTCTTCTGGATCCCTGTCAAGCTTGCTGCTTATATCTTCCCGGAGCTTCTGCAGGCAGCTCCTGGCCTGGGAGGGGAAAACACGACATTTGAGCTTTGGGTTAGGAAAGGGAACCACCTTTGTGTCCCATCCCCATCCCTAGTCCATGCCACCATGAGGCTGGCTGCAGGATCACACGGGCAACGGCCCAGTTGCTCCTACGCAAGCAGCAAAATAAATGAACCGCCTGCCCTGGTAGTACTGTCACCCAACACAAGGGACAAATAAGAAAAATGTATGGCATGTTATATGGGAAGAAGGGCCAAGGAGAAATGTAAGACAGGGAGGGGCTGGGAGGTGCTGGGAAAGTGGCTGAAATAAGGTATTTGGTACAAAGCTGGGAGGGCGCAGCAGCTGGCACTTAATAAGCACTCGTTGATGAATGGATTGGATTCAAAAGGTCAAAAATGACCTATGACACACAAGAGGGAATGGTGGCACTTCAATGATATTAAAAAAAGAAGAGTAAAAGAGAACCTATAAAAGAAGAGACCCTCCCCCAAATGCCATGTTTAGAGAAATGGCATAGGAAAGGGGAGCCCACCTCCTGGATGTACTGGACCTCACTCTTGAGCTGGTTAACACTCTTCTCATGGATCATCTTGTCTCCTGACCTTCCCTTCAAGTACACCTGAAACGCGGAAAACACTAGTGAGTTAAGCAACTTCCAGGGAAATTAGTTCATACTAACACCCTCACATACTGGTGGAAGGAAAGTACACTGTTATTACCAATTGACTGGTTAGCAGTTTGGTGATTCAGATCAGAAGAGTTAAAAATAACACAGTGTACTACAGGTACTACAGTGTACGTCACCATTAGAAGAAGCTGGGTGCCAGGCATGGGAGTATTCTGTTATTTCTGCTACTTTTTTGTAAAATAAAATTATTATAAATTTAAAGTTAAAAGAAAGTGTGGATTATAATAAAAACCTTGAATCGTATACTTTAACTGGGTCAGTTGTCTGACATGTGAATTATATCTCAAAATGATAATTTTTAAAAAGAAACAAGCAACAACAAAAAAAAAAAAAAAAAGAAAGAAAGAAAAAGAAATAAGGGTTGGGGATATAGCTCAATGGGAGAAGATACCTGCCTAGTGGGTGCTAAGACCATGGGTTCGATTCCCAAGTTCCATCTAAAAAAAAAAAAGACACCTTGCAGCTGGGGATGTAATCAGTGATAGAGTACTTGCTTAGCATGTATACAGCCCTAGGTCCAATCCCCAGTACTACATACATACATACATACATACATACATACATAAAGAAATGAAATAAATAATGAAAATCATCATTTTAAATTCTATTTATTTATTTATATAAGGGTTTTTTGTTTTTTTTTTTCTTGAGGCAGAGTCTCAGTATGTAGTTCCAGGCTAGGAACCTTGTGATTCTACTGCCTCAGTCTCCCAGTGCTGGAATTATAGGTGGAAACCACCATGCTGGGAATAAAAGGTTTTCTCTATTCTATAGGTGAGTTCCATAGCCAGGAATGGTGACATACATATACATATAATCCCAGATACTTGGGAGGCTAAGGCAAGAGGGTCAAGAGTTTGAGGCCAGCCTGGCCACCTTAAGGAGAGCCTGTCTCAAAATAAAATTTAAAAAGGGAGCACAGTGGCCAGGCACTCAGAAAAGTCACTCTGTCCACACCTATTCCCCAAGGTCAGACTGTACCAAAGTCGCTACAGGCCAGTTGTGGTCTCCTGGTATTAAGATATTTCCAGGATAGGAATGAGCATCTCAGGGCTGGCTCCTTCTGGTCAAACTGCAGTTTCCTTTTGGTGAAGTTCAGCTGCGCCCTCTCCCGTGCTTGGAGGAAGAAAGGAGGGAGAAAATGGGGAGGGGAGCGAAGCTTACCTTTATGATCTCCTCGTGTCCATCGTTGGACTCCACCAGCTCCGAGGCCAGAGCGTGACCAGCCGAGAGGCCGGACACCATGGCGTAGGTCTTCCTGCCCGCCTGCCAGAGAGAGAGAGGTGGCTCACAAACCACTCAGCAAGGCAGCGCTCCTGCTCTTCTGACCCTTGAAAGACCTGAAGCATTAGTCTGATTTCCCCCTCCAAAAACTCATTTGAGAACCTCTAACAAAAACCACACAGCATCAGGAACACCGGGTGGGGAGCATTAGTAGAAACTGTAGGTTAGTTAATAGTTTTAGTGGGGGAATTTCCCTGCCCCACAAAGCAACACACAATGGGGAGCGCAGCTGGGTACATTTTCAATGCTCCCAAGCTGGCGGCAGCAGAGGTGACTCCAGCAAGCACCGGGGTGAGGACCAGCAGCAAGGAAGGAGAACAGCTCCCTGCAAAAACTTCAATACCTTCTGGGCTATGTGCTCAAGTTCCTCTCCTGTTAGTTCATGCTGGAGAGTCAGCCTGAGAATGTCCACGCTGCCCTAATAATGACAATGACAGCAACAGTAACCCCTTACCTTTACTGTCTGTGGGTACAAAGTGCTCCCGGAGCAGGAGTGCTTCTGCCAACACTGTGCAGTGGCCTTATTATCTACCGCCAAGTCACAGACAAGGAGAACTGGCACCCAGAAAGGTGGCATTAGCTTGCTCAAGATCAGCTCACTGGAGGTGCTGTCATGCATACGGGGCCATCTGACAGTGCTCTCCTCCACACTGCAGGCTATACAGCACCTTGGCCATTCTGCCTCAGTGGGGCTGTCCCGGTTCTAGGACCACAAGAGACACACTGCACAGACTATCCCTCCCCCAAATGAGGTAGGGTCACCCCTGGACTGGTCACGTCCAGTACAGAAATTCTGCACCTGAAAGCCAACCAGGAAGTTATTGATGAACTTTACAAGATTAGGATACCCTTCCTGAAGCAAATTATAACAGGCAGCTAGAGATTTGGGAAGACAGTAACACTGAGGGGCCAGGAAGCCACAGTGGGCCAAACCCTGCCCATAACCTCTGCTGTATGTGCAGGTGGACAAGGGGCCCAGCTACTCTTTTTTATTTTTTTGAGACAGGATCTTGCTATGTAGTCCAAGCTGGCCTTGCACTCCTGGTGATCTTCCTGCCTCAGCCTCCCGAGTGCTGAGATTGCAGGCATGCACCACCATGCCGGCTAACTACTCTTGCCTTCTGGTTCTCACCAGAAAAATAAGGGTTTGGATGGGTAATTCTGAGGCTCTTTCCTCCTTCCACACTGGGACGGCATGAGGGTAAAGGCTATGGCTCGTCAAGCTCTGAAGAGAAGATAAGCACCAGGCTATTCAAGGATGAAAGTAACATTGGGGTCATGGGGTCATCTCCCATCTAGAGGCCCAGCACCATAAATGCCATTTGCCCCTCAGAACTTTCCCAGTATCTGGAGAAGACAACCCACCAGCTTGTTGGAGGAAGCCAGTCTTTGATCATGTACCTAACTCTCAGTGCAGTCAGATCGAGACCCCTCTTCATGCTCTTACCATCAAATGGACTATTACCACCCAAGAGGGCTTCTGAAGATGACCTGGAAATGCCTGGGGCTGTTCTCTCTCAAGCAGGAGGGAGACTCTCAAACACTAGCCTCCTCCCACTTCCTGGAATGAACACAAATGTCTCAATCCTAGCCAACTGGCTAATTTTTAGGAAAACACTTAAATCCTCCCATGAATGCAAGATCCTTACAGAGATCCAGACAAGGCTCTGCATGGTCAGGCCAGCTCATCTCTCCTGCTACTGTCCCCTTCTCTCCCCTCCTTCCCCAACCGATACATCCCATGCTTTCCAATTTAAATTGTTGGTATCCCTTCCTTTGCCTTAAAGACTCCACCTTCCCACATTCACCACGGGCATCGCTAAGTCCCACAAGAGCTTCTATTCCAAAGCCACGTCTTCCATGACGCTGCCCTGTCTCCTGCGGGACACACACGCTCCCCAGACTGAACTCCCTCAGTACCACGGGCCTCCCATGACATCAGCCCTGCAGTTGTCCGAGGCATTGTCCCTCCTTGAAGGCTACTACAAGCTAACCCTCTGCACCAGTAAGTATTTCTGAATGAAGCGAATACTCCATTACATTTATATTGAGAGAACATTACAAACAGAGAGAGGAAATGCTTTCAAAATAGCCAGGATGTCTGCCAATTCTCCTCTCCCAGGACACACTTTCATTAAAACACTATCTATCTTGCTGGGCATGGTAGTACACACCTATAAATCCAGCTACTTGGGAGGCTGCGGCAGGAGGATCACAGTTTTGGGGCCAGCCTGGGCAACTGAGCAAGATCCTGTCTCAAAATTTACAAATAAAATGAAAAAGGCTGAGGAAATAGCTCAGTAGTAATGTTTCTGGGTTCAATCCTCAGTACCACAAACACAAACGTTGTTTCTCATACCTCAGACAGCTGAGAAGTCAGGGCAGGGCATCTTACAAGAAAGGAGTCATTAGCCAATGCCCCCCAATTCTCTATTCTCACTGTGAATGGTTCTGATTTGAATCTGATGTCCCACTGGCTTGAACCACGAATGGCGCACTCATGACCACCCCCTCAGGTGGCCTGAGCCATAAGAAACATAAAACCTTGATTTTGATTACAATAATGCAGCAAAAGGCGTTGATTTAGCAGACCAAACGCCATCATATGACAATTTCTTAAGCTAATTAGTGGTATAACTGTTATAAATACATATTTATATTTGGGCAGTAATTATTCAAATTCAAGCACCTGACTAGGTTCAGCTGATCTAGACTTTTTTATTAATTTTATTAGTAAAAAGACCAATATACGTGGTTAGGTTCATTTGTACCACCAGTGGCACAAGCGGCCGATGGGAGAGAGCCGTGCAGGTACCAACGGTGGCTCAAGCCCACAGGGAGGTCCAGTTTGTTCCAGGAAGCCCAGCTGGAAAGCACAGACAACTAGGCTGGGTGGGGGCCCTGAGAGATTATCCCATCCATTTAGGGGATCACAATTCCAGCTGGAGTACAGAAAAGAACTGAAAAAAATACTCAAAGAAACAATGACTGAGAAATTCCCTTCCCAAACTTGGCAAAAACTAGAAGTCTACAAATCCAAGAGGCCAAGCAAACTCCAAACAGAAGAAAACCCAAAGTTCACGTCATGATACATCATAAATTGCTGCTAACTACAGAGAAATTTTTACAATCTTTAAAGCAGCCAGAGGAAAAAAGAAAATCTTAAAGAGGCAAAACAATTTGAACGACAGTAAATTTCTCATCAGAAATGCCAGAAACCAGAAGAAAGTGGCATAATGTTTTTCGAGAGTTAAAAGAAGAGCTGTCAGCGAAGAACCCTATACCCAGGAAAAGCAGCTATCTGGACTGCGAAGCCACGACACCCTCAGAGGGAGGAAGATGCAGAAGCGTTCTCACCAGGAGACCTGCACTGAAGCACAGCTTCGAAAGTTCTCTACACAGAAAGGAAACAATAAATAAACCTTCAAACACTGCAAAGAAACATGAACAGAAAACAAGATACAAGTAAATAGATTTCCTTCTCTTAGATTTTCTAAATTATGTCTAAGGACTGAAGATGGAATTATGACACCATTGGATGTGTTTTTTTATGTCCACCACCCTCTCAGTTATCCGATAATCCCCTCGCCATTCTCAATGCAAACGTGAACAATAAATACTGAGGTTCCGGCTGCCTCAGGGCCTTTTATTCCCCATGAACAACTGGTCATCTCAGTTCCCTGCTGCACTGCCAAAAAAATTGTACGCAGAGGAAATATTTAAATTAATATTAGAAATAGAGTCGGCCGCGCGTGGTGGCGCATGCCTGTAATCCCAGTACTCAGGAGGCTGAGGCAGGAGAATCGTTGTGAGTTCGAGACCAGCCTGGGCTACAAAGTGATCTCATGGCCGACCTGAACTGCACAGTGAGACCCTGTCTCAAAAAGACAAAAAAAAAAAAAAAAAAAAAAGAAAAAGAAATAAGAGTGCAAAGGGATGGAAAAGAAGGAAAGGTTTCTCTTTATTCACAGTGGTAAAATGATGACACTAATAGACTGTAATGTATATTACAGTCTAATATGCAGTCTAATGTAATGTTATATAATGTATATAACATCATACCCTGAGCAACTACTACAAACACCACACACACAAATACATAAAATACATAAATAGAATTCTAAAAAATATTCAAGTAACCCATGGAATTTAGGGGAAAAAAATCGGGAAATGAAATATAGAGAAAACAAAATACAAAAAAAATGGCGGACTTACCATACAACAGTTACATTAATAGTAAGTGGTTTAAACACACTGACACCTATATCCCTGCACTAGAAGGCTGATGTGGGAGAGTCACTTGAGCCTAGAAATCCAAGACCACCCTGGGCAACACGGGGAGCCCCTACCTCAAAAAAGAGAGTTTGAGGCCAGCCTGCGCTACATAGATCCTGTCTCAAAAAAAAAAAAAAAGAAGCTAATGAGGGGGTTGGGAATGGAGTTTAGTGGTAGAGCATATGCTAAGTGTGCTCAAGGCCTGTGTTCAACCCCCTAGCACCAAAAAATGGGGTGGGAGGGAGCTGGGAGTATAGCTCAGTGGTAGAGTGCCTAGCTAGCAGGCAAGAGGCTCTAGGTTTGATCCCCTGTATTGCATAAAGAAGAAAAAAGGATAGGGGGCTGGGGATTTAGCTCAGCCTGCCTGGCAAGCACAAGGTTGTGAGTTCAATTCCCAGTACCGGAACCCCGCCCCCCCAAAAAAGGATAATGAGGGGAAATTTTATTAAATTCATTAAAATATAAATAAAAATAAGTATGGTTACAGCTGAACTGCTTGCAATGGGAAAATACTAGAAAATGAATTCATTAACACTAGTGTGTTATTAGTACAATGAACTATCATTCAGTTATGAAAATAAATCAGTAAAATGACATGAATAAATCTCAAATTATGTTAAGTAGGAAACAACCTATAAAATACAAATGGTATGTTTATAAAACTCAAAACATTCCAAAGTATGCAATATCTCATTTGAACATGTAGTAAAAGAATAACAAAGCCAAAGGTCTGTTAATTACAAGATTGTGGACACAGGAACAGTTCCCAAAATCCTGCAGTGGATTTCTCACAAGAACTCAAGCAGGTTTTCAATAGGATGGCCTGCACCTGACATCAGTCTGAGGCTTGGGACCCCAGCACCACCTCTTCGGACCCCTATGTAAAAATTCTAGTCAGTTTCCTGGAACAGCATAAAATGACACATGACAGTCTGCCCTGTGTCCTTCAGGGTGTACTTTTATCTGCCTTTTTCCTCTTTTACTTGGCCCAAACTTGCTCTGCAGAGCCAGTTTCTCCCTCACACTTCACTTTTACTTTTTCAAATAAACTTTGCTACCATTAAAAAAAAAAGAGCAGCTAGGCATGGTGGCACATGCCTATAATACCAGCACTCTGGGAGGCTGAGGCAGGAGGGTTGAAAGTTTGAGTCCAGCCTTGGTAACTTGGTAACCTAACAAGACCCTGTCTCAATCAATCCATCAATCAATCAATCAATATTTTTAAAGGGCCAGGGATGTACTTCAGTGAAATGGCCTTGGGTTCAACTCCTAGTAACAATAACAACTACTACAAACTAAGGAAATAAACACAAAATTTAAGACAGTGGTCACTTCTGTGTCACTGTCACAGGATTATGATCTCCAAGAGACCCTAGGAACTTTAAAAAGTACTGGTGCCAGGCATGGTGGTGCATGCACATCTGTAATCCCAGAACTCAACAGGCTAAAGCAGAAGGATCACCAGGTCTCAGTAGGTTACCCAGGCTGGCCTAGAACTTGTGACCCTTCTGCCTTAACCCCCTGCATACCTGGGATTACCGGTGTGCCCCCATTTCTGGCAGTAGTGTTCTATTTCTTAAACCAGGTATTCAAAACACAGGTGTCCATTTTATTGCTTGCTTAATATCCAGAACCAGAGAGTATGCAGGGAAAAAAAAATAATCTCATATACTATTGGAAAGAGTAGAAGTATAATACAATAATATTTTTGGAAGTTATTTTGGCAATATCAACTAAAAGGGTTCACATTAATTTGTTGACCCTTTGACTCAGTAATTCTACATTTAAGAACATGCCCTGTGATAATCCATGCACATCTGCCCAAGGATTCACACGGAAGATTGTTGACTGCAATACTATTTACAACAGTTAAAGACTGGAAACAATATAAATTTTCTCTAGCAAGTGAATGAATAAATAAGGCAACACGTGTATAATGAGAAGCTATTGCATAGCTGGTGAATCTCCAAGAAATGACAATAAAAGATCTCCAAGATACAGTAAGTGAGAAAAAAAAAAAGCAAATCAGACATCAACTTGGAAAATGACTTCTCGTTTATTTAAGTACATATATATATATATTCATAGTATTGGTAATTGCCAATTTTTATACATACCATTCACTATGTGTCAGACCCTGCTGGGTCCTGTTCAGAAGGCTTTCTTTATGTGTATTAACTCACTTAATCCTCACAACAACACTATACAGTAGGTACTAATATCAACATCTCCATTTGATGAATTATAAAACTAAGGCGCAGAAGTTCAGTATCTTCTCCAAGGCCATACAACTAGTAAGACGCACAATCAGGATTCAAACCCAGGCCTTATAGTTCCAATCTGGGCTCCTCACACAATGCCACACGGTATGTCTTGAAAGAAAACACACAGGAAGAATGCTGAACTCATTAAACAAAAGAGGCACAAGGGAGAAAAGGGCCTTTTTGTTCCATATACTTCTATGGTATTGTAAACTTTAGCAACAAATGAATTTGCGCAACTCTCCTATATAAAAAAAAAAAAAGGAGTGATTGAGAAATATGGTGAATATTTAAATTTTTTTTTAAAAGTGTATTAAATTAATCCCCTTTTCTTCAAACATACTCATCCCACCGTTCTTGCCTCTTCCTGGAGCAGTTCTGAAAGTCTTCTTTTGTGAATGTCTTTAGTTGTACTACTGTGGCTGCCTCAATGCCAAAACTAATGAAAACATTTACCTTTCGTGGTCATTTTGTCTTTGGGGAAGAGCCAGAAGTCACACAGTGCTAGATCCAGTGAGTAAGGTAGATGAAGACACACCATGTTTTAAATAAGTCTGATTTTCTGTTGGACAGCATGCAAAAAGCAACTTTTACTATATTTTTAATCATATCTTGTAAAGACACTTACAAAAGAAGACTTCCAGAACTACTTCAGAAAATGGCAAGAATAATAGCACACATGTGTTCAAAGTGAGGGAGAGATTTTGAGGGGGATTAATGGCAATGTGTCTTTTATTGTAATAATTTTTTTTAAAAGCATTCACTGTACATTTTGATCACACTGCGTGTATAAATAAAGAAAAGGAAAGAAAGAGCACTAAAAGCAGAGTCAGAAGTGCAGTGACTGACACCCACTGACCTATCTGGGCCTCAGTGAGTGGGGAGATCATACATCCTGCTGACACTTCAGGCAGGGTAGGGAGATGCCTAAGAACAATGAGAAAGTGCTCTGCAGACCATGATTTACTTCATAAAGTTGAGGCTGTGCTACTTCCTCAAATAGCTCTAGAGAGTCTGCAAGAAGACAGGGAGGGTAAAGCAAACTGTCTAAATGAATCGGTGGAAAATCTAGGACTCTCTGGCACCTCATCCTCCAGAACCAGAGATGCTGTCTAGTCCACTTGGCAGAGCCTTCGCCCCAGAACTCCAACCCAGAGCAAAAGAAGGGACACTTGGGGCTCTTCTCTGCTTCATGTGAGTAGCTGGTCTCAAGGGCTGGAGTGAGTTCAGGATCATGAGCAGCCCTTTGGAAGTGTTAAAAGCAACCCAAAAATGTCTGGCAGGGTGGTCCTGTCCGGGGACTCTGAAAGGCAAGATGGGAAGGAGAGCTTTCTCTAGGGAAAAACCAGCAGCACTAATCACAAGGTAAGCTGCCTCTAACCTCGTAAACATTCTCAGGGAGCCCAGCTACCTCCAAATTACAGGCAGCTTCAACAGTCTGTTCAAACAAATCTCTAGCAGTGACTCACTCCTCAAAGCAGGGAGTGGGTAAACACGTAGCTGAGGGCTTCCAGAGATCAAGACGGTCAAAAAGAAGTGATAGGAGATAAACGGACTGGCCCCAGGGGTTCTCATACCACAGGCTTCTGCAAACAGGCAAGAGCCTGCATTTCCCCAGCACCCACCACCCAGGCTTCTGCAGGGCCCACCAGCCCCTGGTGTGTGTCAGGGGAATCAAGGGTAAGGTTGCTTTTAAAGGGAAAGAGAAAAGCAGAGATTGTCTTGGAGCTGGAAAACAGCATCCTTAATTCATCTTCACCCTATAGTCTGCTCTTCCATCACTCTGTCCCTCAATCCTGTCCTTCTCCCACCCCAAACATACATGGTCTCTCAAGTTGCTGCAGTGGCAGCCACCTCAATTTGCCCACTCTGGGAAAAGGGAAATACTCCAGTGAAACAATCGCTGCCATAATGAGGAGGCCCCATAAAAGCAAAGAACAGGGCCACGAGAGAGGTTAGGCATCCACCCTCTCCTGGGGAAGAGCCTCGCTCACAGGTTTCGGACACTTGGTTCTGCCCCCTACAGAACTCTCAAGGCCAGGGAGGACCTTTGCTGAATATAACGCAAAGAATCGCTGCCTCTGTTCCGCCTCACAGATTAGCCAACAAAACAGTGTTTGCTTTTCATCTGGCTACCTACCCAGAGGCATGGGCTGGACAAGGTCCAAGCAGAGGGCTGACAGGTGACTGGGAGGTGAAATGAAAAGAGGGATTAGGAGGTGGCACCTGAATGGGGCAGCCCTTCTCATTACCTGGCGCCCCACACTGAGGCCTGGCAGTAAGACTTCGTGGGTAAAGGGAGGTAGGTTCCTCAACTCCAGCTCTGAAGGAGACACCCTCTGCTCAGCTGTCTCTCTTCAGGACACCTGCTGGGGCCCAGCCAGCTTGCAAGGAAGGGGTAAGTTCCTCAGGGACCCGCCCCACCTCTAAAGGGCAAGTGACCTTGCCTCGCCAGACTCTGACCACCTCGCTGTGTGAGTTTTTGCTTTTGTGTCCCAAACACAAGGTAATCATCTCCCTTTTCCTCATCTCCCCAGCCTCATCGTGCTCTCCCATATTTGCCTTCTCTTCCTACTGCATTTCTATCCCCTCAGCTAAACAGCCTACCCCTAGGAAACCAAAGAATTTCACAAGACGCTGTGCTGTGACCCAGAGAGGCACGTACCATCATTACCACTGGCAAGGAAGCTTGTCCCACCCGCTCTGAGCACAGGTGTCTGGAATCGAAACCATCCGAGTGCACACCTCCCTCCACCCTGGGAAACACCAGCAATGCTGGCGGTGCCAAGTGCCTGGGTGGATAAACTTCCTCCCTCAGACCTTCCTTCCTCCCTCCACAAGCAAAAGCCCAGCATTCCCCAAATTCCTGGCAGGCTTGGAGACACCACCAGCTGCCCTCCTGAAAGTATGGAGACACAATGAATAGGGCAGATGGAAAGGTATAAGGGGAACTGTATGCGCTGAGGCTGAGACCTGTCTCACAGTGAAAAAAGACAGTCACCAAACTTGAAAGGTTCCTCTGCCCAAGAGTTCCTCCCCTACCCAGGTTTAACGTCTGGAGGTGAGCACCAATGATTCCAGATCAATCCTCTTTTAAATTGCACGTATCCTAACCCAACAATTCCACTCTCAGGGATTTCTCTTCAAGAGAAATGAAATATTCATCCACATAAAAACTCGTACACAGAAGTTCATAGCAGCAT
The DNA here is from genome assembly GCF_000276665.1 of Chinchilla lanigera. NCBI lineage: Eukaryota > Metazoa > Chordata > Mammalia > Rodentia > Chinchillidae > Chinchilla > Chinchilla lanigera. Next base: position 848,801 of record NW_004955589.1, read on the forward strand.
TATTCACAATAGCCAAAACAAGAGAAACACTTGAAATGTCCACTGATATTTATGCATGATGGTTTTATCATATGATAATATAGCCACACAATATAATATTATTTAGCCATAAAAAGAAATGAGCCAGGCATGGTGGCGTATGCCTGTGATCCCAGTGCTCAGGAGGCTGAGGCAAGGGGGTCACAGTGAATTCAAGGACAGAGATTAATTCATCTTCACCCTATAGTCTGCTCTTCTATCACTCTGTCCCTCAATCCTGTCCTTCTCCCACCCCAAACATACAGAGGAACGTACTGGGCTATGCAGTACGTTCAAGGCCAGTCTGAACTACATAGTGAGGCTCTGTCTCAAAAAACAAAAAACAAGAAATGAAGTGCTGATATACGTTACAATGTAAATGAATGCTAAAAACCACATGCTAGTATAACTGAAAGAAGCTAAGTCACACAGGATCACTGCAATGATTACATTTATATGAAATACTCAGCACAGTTAAATTCATAGGAAAAGTAAGTTGCCTGGTACTTGACTAGGGTTGGAGAGATGGGGGAAATACACAGTGACTGCTTAGGGCCCAGGATTTCCTTGTGAAGAAAATGTTCTAAAATCAATTTACTGATAACTGCACAACTCTGCAAATACTAGACTAGTGAATTATATATTTTATTTATTTATTTTTAGTTTTTGTTTGTTTGTTTTTATTTTTTCCGGTACCGGGAATTGAACTCACAACCTCATGCTTGCTAGGCAGGCACTGTGCCACTGAGCTAAATCCCCAGCCCCCTTATTTTTAGTTTTTTGAGACAGGTTTCTTGCTATTTAGTTTAGGCTGGCCCTGACCTTACTATGTAGTCAGGCTGGCCTTGAACTCATGGTGATCCTCCTGCCTCAGCCTCCGGAGTGCTGCAATTACAGATGTGCACCACCAAGCCCGGCCCTGAACTGTATATTTTAAATAGGTGAATTGCATGGCATAAGAATTATATTGCAATAAAGCTGTTATAAAAATATATAAGTTTCGGTTTTGATCCTTCCAGAGCCCTAAATTCATATATGTATATGAAGCTCATCGTGAGCCTCCAGTAAGTCACAGCTCTAGTTAAAAAAAAAAAAAAAAAAAAAAAAAAAGAGTGAGACTCAGGGAAGACATAGCAGTGAACTATTTTAGCCTTTTAAAATGTTAGGTTTCAGACCTCCCCAGGTGTTGAGAGAGTCTCCCTCTCTGATCAAAACAAGCACCCCTCCCCCAAAAAAACAAACACAAAAAACAAAAACAAGGCCTAAAGAAGATGAAAAAAGGCACACATCCTGAGGAACAGCAACACTTATTAATTAAATCATCTTATCAGAGAGCACAGGGCAGCAGAGCACACCAGCTACCTTGGCTATGAGATCAGAAAAAGAAAGAGGAGGGAAAGGGCCCAGCAAAGGATGCCAAAATCTGAACCCTGATGGGTGCCCCCTGTAAGAGCAGTCCCCTGTGAGTTAGGACTCGAAGAGGTCACTCAGAGCTTTGTGCAGTCCACTCATAGGCCCTGTCTCACCCTTAGGTGCCTCCACTGGCAGAGGGACCTGGATCACCAAAGAAAGAGGAAAGGAGTCTATAAGAATAAACAAATGTCCACATAATGAGAAGGCGCAAACCTTGACTGAGCCAGAGTTCCCGGATGTGTCCTCCATCCCTTAGCCAGAGCAGGGTAAAACAGTTTCAGCCAAGCCAGTAGCAAATAGAAAGGACAGCTAAGCACGCCAGGCACCGTGCTTGATGCTTCCTGTGTATTATCTTACTTAATCCCCACAACAGCCTGATGAGAAGGATGCAATTGGCATCCCTGTTCTACAGATGAGGAAAGTTGAGAATGGACAAATTAATTTACCAAAGTAATTTCGGGCAAAACAAATGTTGGAGCTACTGCTCACTTTACTTAGATTCCAATCATGCTCTTAGGCACAAGGCTATTAACAGAAATCACAGTTTAGCTAAAGACTGTCATAATTATATCAGGATCACAGGAAATGTGCTTGTAAGGAGTAGGAGGATACATTTCCCCATAACTCCTATAACAGAATTTAATAGCTATCTAATACCAATAAATCAAGAAATACTACTATAAGCAAATTATTCTGAAACATGAAATTAAACACCAGATAAAGCAACTAAAATGAGGAAAATGGCCACTTCCATGAAGCAGAACTTGAAATAGAGGACTGCTATACTCTTTTAAAAGCCAATTGATATTATTAGATTTCTCCTCCTCCCCACACCCCTTACACAGGGAGATAAGCTCTCCTAAATTGCCCAGGCTGGGAGTCAAACTTGTAATACTCCTGCCTCAGCCTCCTGAGGAACTAGGATTACTGGAGTGTACCACCATGCCTAACATATTAGTTGTTTTTAAAACCATGCACATATATTATTTTGATTAAGGAAGGAGGGAAGGAAAGAGAGGTAGAAAATCAGAGATCTTCTAGGCCAATATCTAATGTCATAGACACCTATTCTTTGACCACATAGCTTTCACTGTCCTTCACTGGTAAAAACACTGGGGTTCTGCCTTAGAGTCTCCCTTCTTCACTGGGTGATCTTATGTGCCTATCCATAAAAGAACCCTGTCCTCCCGTGGCAAAGAAAGCGGAAGGAGGACAATGGTACTCCCTTCCTGGAATCTTGGGCAGAATGGCAAAAATGACTAAAACAGCTGGAATCAGTTCACCCAGAATTAGAAAGCCTCTGTTAGTTCCCTCCACCTAACCAGGCCCCAAGACTCCCTCAATCTGAACTGCTTAAGCTAGCTATAGTCACTTTCTGTTGTTTACTATGATCAAAGGCAGTTAATGGAAATATCTAATAAAAATGAGTTTGAGGCTTATTTGTACTGTTATGCGCTGATATAACTTACCAAAGTGGTTTGCCAACTTTTTGACCTTAAGTCTATCTCACATCACAGTCCATAAACAACACACATATATTATATGTATGCATCAAACAAAATTTCGCCAAAAACTCTATCCTAGCGGGGTATAATTCTTAACATATAATACTACCTACCGAAGAGTCCAACACAAGAGGATCAAAAGTTTGAGGCCAGTCTGGGCAACTAAGCAGGATCCTGTCTCAAACTGTTTTAAAATAAAAAATGAAAAGGGCTGGGCAGCCAAGTGTGGTAGCACACACCTGTAATCCCAGCATTTGGGAGGCCAAGGAAGGAGGTCACTGTTGAGTTTGAGGCCAGCCTAAACTACATAGCAAGATCCTGCCTCAAAAAAAAAAAAAAAAAAAAAAGCTGGGGCTATAGCTCAGTGGTAGAGCACTTACCTAGAACACCTTGAATTCAATCCCCAGCACAGGGGTGAGAGATGGGGGAGACTACCCTCACTAACATCCTGAGAGCAAGTTTTTCTACTTTTTTAGTGCTGGTTCTGCCCCACTACATTAGCATTGGGCCCACCAATGGCTATGGTCTGCAGTTTTGAAAAACTGGATCATTATATCTGCTGCATGTGTGCCCAATCATAAAAATAATCTAGTAGGTGTACTGGTCCTACTTCCATGTCCGTGTTTAGAGCAGTAACACACATTGCTTGGCTGGGGGAAAAACACCAAAAGTCCCAGGACTCTAGCCCCTCTAGAACACTCCAATCAACTGTCCACACTGGCAGCTCCAGAAAAAAACATCTCTTCCGTTCTTTATTCACTCCCACCTTGCACACACATTGAGCATTCATTCAATGGTATGAACACATGACAGGCTCCTTCGGATTGTCCAGCCATAAATTCTATCTGCAGGCTGGCTCAGAGGAGAGGAATCCAGGACAATGCATGTCTCCTGACTGATTGATTGTTTACCATCTCCTCCCCCTCTTAAAGAGCCCAGGAACATCTCCAAGATCAGACCAGAGCCATAGTTATTTCACTCCCAGCTTTTGAGTAAAATAAGTCTCAAGTTCAGCCTAGAAAGAAGGAGTAAAAGGGTATTTGTGTCTTGCTTGCTCCAGAGGTGTCTCTCTGGTTAGCTTCAAACATACCTGTGGCAGAGACTATGAATTCCTTGCTCACTGTTTTCCTACTTATTCCTTCTCTGTCACCAAACAGTAAAAACATCAAGGGATATTAGAGGACGTCAATTCATTCTCAGTGCTGCCAAGGTCATGGTCTTAGACTTCTGAAAAAGTCCAGACACCTCTCTCCTTTATTTATCTCACACTCCTTTTCTCTGTCTGAATCATTCCAAAATAACGAGAAGACGGAGTACGGCCTGGGCCCAACAAAAGACAGAGGATGGATTTTCTCCCTCTCTTCAGCACCCTATGGCTGGGGGAAAAGACTGGAGGTTGGGGAGCCAGGTTTAGGCAGTAGCGAGACTTGTATTGTAATGTGGCAAAAATAGCCAGGGGACTGTGAAAAGAAATGATCGTCTGTACTCTAAACTTCAAATGAGCACCTATTCTACAAATATTCTTTGAAGAAGAGCTATAATATAGCTACAGCGGAGTGAGCTCTACTTTAGGGGCAAGCTGAGACAGGCGCGGGCCGGGGAATCTGCTCGGGGTGGAGGTGGAGGGGGGGTGTCATAAACTCCCCATCATGTTGGCTTGCACTTCACTCTCTTGGAAATCGATAAAATAGTTCACAGCTATACTGGGTTACATTCCCCAGCAAGCCTAGAAAACCGCCACAAATTACACTCCTTTGTCTCTAGACAGGCGAAATCACACGGAGCCTGGGAGACAGGGACTAAGGACCACAGAACGAGGGAAGCAGGGCAGACAGGCTTCCCTGGGTTATGCCCCCTTTCTCCAACTCTCACCCGGCCCAGAAACCTGCAAGTTCTCAAACGCGTCGCTTCCCTCCCCTTTGGCCCAGGTTCTGCATCTCCTTCAGCCCTTGCTCCGAGTTTGGAGGCTGGAGACGAAGCAAAACTACCAAACCGCCCGGGAACAAGTGGAGGGGAGCAGAAGAACTGCAAGGGACAAGGAGCCGGGCCACCGGGTGGAAAGCTCGATTCCTCTTAGCAGAAGGCAGGGTCTCCGACGAACATGGGAGTGATCTGAGTCCTACCGTCTCCCACAGCCCTCTGGCCCTCTGTCCCAAGCCCTAGAAGTTTACTCTCTGCCCGTTTCTTGTTACTGACCAAAGCAACATAAAATTCTTTGAAGGGCCTCTGTGGTCACCAGAACCTACAGAAAAGCTTCATCCGGTCTGGTGGGACACAAGGTCCTACAGAGCGCAAGGACCCCAACCCTGGAGCGCGTTCTCTGACGACCCAAGCCCGCTGCCCCTGGGCGCCTGGGGACGCGCACGATCACACGCGGCCTCACGGCGTCCAGCCGCAGGCGGAAGCCGCGGGGTCCTCCCAAGGGGCGGGGGCGCCCCCAGCCCTCCATCCTGACCTTCCCACTGCGCGCCTCAGGGCAAAGAAAAACAAGAGAGTGAGAAGCACCAGGAAGGGATGACCGCGGGAATCCACAAGGTGATGTCAGCGAACTCGGCGCAGGGTGGAACTGGAACAGAGAACACCAAGCAGGGAAGGCCGTGTGAGCGCTTTTCTTACCGTGGTTTCGCCCTCCGGGTGTACGTCTACGACCGTACACCAGTTCCGCGTCCCGTTCATGTTCTTCCCGCTGGGATCCCAGCAGAGCCAACCCCTCCGCCCGGCAGCCCTGCTCCTACTAGCCGGGCGCGTGCGGAACCGCCCCTTGTATAGGCGCGTCAGGGGCGGGGCTGAATATAGGCCACGCCCGAGGACACTGTTCGCCAATGAGCGGGGGAAAGCGTAAGGTGGGCGGTGCCAGACGACTTCAGGACAGTCCCATCTGCGCTGGCTTAGATTTACATAAAGATGGGACTTTGCGGTGACCCAGAGCTGCTTGGCAGTTTTGTCTAGAGTATGTGGTTGTACCTCAGTATTCACTAGCCTTGTCTTAACTCCAAGATCAGGTTCAGTCAGAAGTAATCATCTTGCCTGCTTCTCTACAGAGGATGAAGACTTGGAACCCCACACACTTCCATACATTCTCCTCTCCCTATACACAGGCCAGCCTGCAGACCTTGTAGAGCTGCGTAAACCTTCACCTCCTCCGTAGAAAGGCAGGCACCAAGGGCCAGCTCACTCAGACTAGCCTAAGCCAGTCTGGCAGGTGCCCTTCCCTGGCAAGATGCCCAGGCCAAAGTCAAAGCCGGCTAGGCTCTGGGTGGGGCTTGTTTTGCACAGCTATTATACCAAAGCTATCCTTATATGGCAGGGAGAGGAGGGACACACTGCCTTAAAAGGCATCCTAGAGAAACTTCTCAGGTGGCATTTACTCCCCAACACTAGGCTGGAATCTAGAGGGTTTAGAAGAGAAAGAGTTGGCCAAACAGGACCTGGAGTTTCTTCCCAGCCCAAGTGCTCTGGGCAGATGGCTGTTTTGCCTGTCTATCTTCCACAGGGACAGCAGGAGGAGGTCTGAGTCAGTCTTAAGTCCGCAGCACTCTTATATCTGACAATTGGCTCTTGTGAAGGGATATCTCTTCAAGCCAAAACAAGGGCAGAGACAGAAGAAACTTCCCACCTTCTAGGTAGCGATGGGGTCCTTTGTCAATTAGGAATGGATGGTGATTTCTGTCTGGGAGGTGGATGCTGGGGATATCCCTGTGACCCAACGGAATAAAATCCTGGTCTGGTCTGTTGCCCTCTAAGCCCCACAGAAGGTGTTCTGGGCCTTGCTATTCCAAGGTTGTTTGGCAAGAACATGGCTGCTGTAAACACGCCCAGGTTTTCTAGGTCCCATCTGATCTGCAGTAAAAGACCTCTGAAAAGTAAGGTGCCAAAACTCCAGCTGGGCCTCTAAGCTGTAGAGTTAAAATGACTTCTTCCTAAAACTTAGACCTCCAAATACGCCAGGAAAAAAAGACAAGGATTTAAATATAGATATATAATTTTAATATTTAATTTAAAATAAAACCAAGGCTAAATTGCATTGGGAGAGAATCTCTGATTTGCAGAATATAGGGCTTTTAAAAAATCATAAAATTACAAGTCATTGGTGAAAACAGCCTTCTTCCCCAGCTTCTCTTCAGAACCTGCTTTGGAAGACAGGTGAATCATCCCTTGCTTCCTCCCCACCAGTGCTCGGCTCCCCCTCAAACCCAGAAGAGGAACACATTTTCCATTGCCCCTTCCCATCTCCACTAAGATCAGCTCCCAACCCCCGGTGAAACCCTGAATAGGGCCCAGGTCCTGAGAAAATGAAGGTCTCTTGGTTCCCTGTTGAGGCTTCTGAGATCTGGCCAGAGAAGCCACAGGAAGGCCCCAGAGACCGAGACTTTTGCTTTGGGAACTTGTACAGACAGTTGTCAGGGTCCCCACGTGCAGCCACCTAATAACCATAACCAGCGCCACAGAGGAGGGAGAGGACAAGACAGAAACCCTGAGCAGGACCAGGCCTCCACCACTTTCACAGCCCTACTGAAGTCTCTCTCCCAGGGCTCCTCAGCAGAGCAGCCGGTGGCCTTCTTGACCAGTCCCCGGGGAAGCAGGGCAGGTTGAGGGCTCCACTGGGGAAAGGCTGGTTTGGGAAGAGGTATGAATGTGCAGGTATAAAAGGCAAGAAGAGCATCCTTATCTCCCCACCCTGGCTAAGGCACTGAGAGGAAGAGAAGCAGGGAGGGAATGGTAAAGATGGAAGGGGAGGGGATGAAGGGTCCCTTGGACCTACTAGCTTGGAGAACACAAAAATGTAGGGACTGGAGCGGTAGGGGGACTATCACATGGGCCCCACGACTGTGCAGAGAGGCATCTGAGAAATGGGTAAAGCCACGCCCGCGTGTCTGTTACCTATGCTTCCACACCCAGCTTCAGTGGGAGGAAAACAGGTTGGAGGAATTGAGGGAGCAGAATAGCAGGGGGTATTTCCCTGAGCCAGAAGGTTAAGGACCAAAGAAATAAAGCTTTATACACATGGCAATTTCTATTCTTTCTGAGTCTCTCAGCCCCCCCTCAGTCTCTGTGCTGACCACCCTTCCACTCATCCCATCTCATGTCATGGAGATGAAAGGGGGTCAGCACCCAAAGGTAGGACTCAGTTAGCCTAATATACCCATTCCTCCAGTGGAAAGGCCAAGTCCCTCCTGCAGCTTCTTACTTTCTTCTTTATCACCGTGACTTAGACCCCTCCCTGTCTTGGGTCTGAATAATTGGGTCACCCATAGGAAAGAGGAATCCGAGGCAGACAGGGCAGCAAGGCAGAGCCTGTTTCTGGACTGTTTTAGACCAGGAGCTAACAGGAGCTGGTCTGAAGGTTGCTCTCTGTAAGCAGCGATGCAATGGATGAGGGGTCATAGACGCTGTCAAATTCTTCATCGGAGCTCAGCCCCTCGTGTTTGAGAGCTGACTCAGCAGCGGAACGGGAAGCTTTGCGCCTGAGTCAGAGAGAATACTGGTGAGGGAGGGGTAACAGACTGAGACAGCCACAATTTCACACTGAAACACTACTTCTAGGGACTAACGCTACTGAGAAGATCCCCGACTAACCAGAGGTCCAGGGACACGGTGTACAGGATGGGGCGGACACACTAACAAAACCAGACTAACTCCAGCAGGAACAAACGACTGCACAGTCCTGTCTCAGACATCCTGCTCCTTAGCTAGTTCAAGAGAGACCATTTCCTTTCTGCTCTACTCCCTCCAAGGAGGAAGGGGCTGAACGGCAGCCCATACCAGGCATCCTTCTCCAGGGATTTGATCCGCGCCTGGAGCTGTTCGTTGACCTCATGTTGCTCCTCCAGCTCACGTTGTGCCTTCTTCCTCAAGCCATCCAGCCGCTCAATTTCCTCTTCCGCTTCATCTACCTGCCGCTTCAAAGCCTTCACCCTCAGGCTTAGCTGGGCAGAACACCAAGTCCCAACATGAGAAAAGCATCCACTACTATAGACTGGGACCTCCCCTGTAACAACGGGAACAAGGGATAATTGCCCCAGGGAAAGTGTTATGACCATGGGCCTAGCTGCATAAGGTTATCTTAAGGATTAAATGAACTAATACGTGCATTAATTAGAAAGAGAAGCTAAGCTGGGCATGGAGGCACAAGCCTATATATAATCCTAGCACACAAGAGGCTGATGCAGGAAGACTGAATTCAAGGCCAGCCTAGGCTACATAGAGAGGGAAACCCTGTCCCAAAACACTGAAAAGAAGTATAAGAAACTAGTATCCAATACATACTCTAGCTAGGACTGCTCTAATCCTTCAGTCTGTTCTCCCTGCCCTTGTATAAGTAAAGGCTGTTTGGAAAACCGATGGGAGATACAGACCTGCCTTGGCCTTCAAGCAAACACATTATACGCTTGCCCGAGACCGCATGGCCCCTGGAGTGCATGTTCTTACCTGGTCTTTCTGGTCATTGACATGCTGTCGCTCATCATCAATCTGGATGGACAGTTCTTTAACTTTGCGCTCCAATTTTCGGTTGGTGGACTGCAAAACTGTTTTCTCCCTAGGAAGTGAGGTACAGGGGTGCCTCTGGCTGTCGCCATTTCTCAGGACACCTGTGTTTAGTCCCTTACTACCTCCAAGGACTTCTCTCTGTCATAAGCCCCACCAATATCCTGGGCAGGATTAAGGAAGAGCCAAAGAAGCAAGGAGACTGAGATCATTTATGTCTCAGGATTTCTGTAGCTCTCTCTGCTCTGTCTCAGGAGCAGAGGGCTAGGCATGACAGCCTGTAATCCCACCACTCTGGAGGCTGAGGCAGGAGGATCACTGTGAGTCTGAGGCCAGCCTGGACTACATAGTGAGTTCAAGATCAACCTGAACTACACATCAAGACACTGTCTCAAAAAAACAAAAACAAACAAAGGAACAAAGGAGCTCTCTGAAGATTGGGGCAGATTGGCGGAGGAGGTGGATCACTGGGGATGTAGGCTAGAAGGGTCTGTCTCCCCCTTCCTCCCTAGAGTCTCTCTCTGCTTCCTGTCTGCCACGCCAAGAGCCCGGAGGTGGGAAATGGAGGGAGCCCTGGAGGAGAAAAACACAAACGGAGGGAGGGAGGGAAGGACAGGTTCATATCACCTTTCTTCAGCTTGTAGACGCTCCTGCAACAACTGATTCTGGGACTCGAGCTGAGAGAGGCTGGCACTGGGCTTCTGGAAGCCTTCTGAGCTGGCCAACCGCGTCTTCAGGTCTTTGTTCTGAGAGGGACAGGAAGCTCCACACTTAGCAGTCCGGCTGGTCATCCTACCAACCTCTGGAGCCCCTCCCTAAGATCCCCTTCCCTTCACCTGTCTCTCCAAGGAGATTTTGTCGCACTCCAAATCCTGCCGAGCAGACCTCTCCTGCATGAGCTCAGTCCTCAACTGGTCCACCTAGCAGGGACACACAAGAGGCACAGACTTGGGGAGGGCCATCAATGAGCCAGCAGCCTGACCCAACTGGGCAGAGCCCAACTGGCCTCTGAACCCCAAAACCTCCAGAGTTCCAGGCAGTAAAGAAATCAGAGGCTGTTCAAAAGGAAGGAGCCACAGAACTGACACAGGGGTTCTTCCTCCCACCAGGAACCAGCATCCCTCCTATCCCAGAGCGGTCTCCACTCAGGGCAGAGCAGCCTAGGCTGTGATTTCTTCTTTCATTCAAATTCTTGGCTCCTTTCCATCTGAGGAAACCTGCCAATCCTTCCCAAGGCAGACAAAACCTTCGGTCAGAATGCCCCAGGTTAGCGAAGCAACGAGGGCGGAACTGTTTTGAGATGGCCGAGAGGTTGTGTGGTAGGAGGGCAGACACGATGAGTGGTGAAGATGAAGTTACCTGGTCCCGCCCACGATTCACCCGCTCTGTCAGCAGCTCCACAGTGTTCTTCTCTTCATCCAATTCAGTTTCCAGCCGAGAGACCTTCTCCTACAGCAGAAGGACAAATGGTTAACACTCCCCAAACGCTGGATGCAAGAATGCCAAACTCTGACCCAGACCGAGTTCCATTCTGGGAGAATTGTTTGTAAGTCCGATTTGCTGGTAAGTGGTTCATCAGCCTAACCGTAACCCTAAGCCGACAAAGGCATCTTATACAGTACACCTGTGAAAGTTTGCAGCTTGAAAGTTTGTAAGTCAGGGACTCGCTGTATTTGGAAAATGGAACAGTGGTCTTCTGCACCTGAATTCTGCACAGCAACAGCTGAAGTCCCCCTTTCAGAGTGAGCAGTAGTCTTCAACCTGCTGTATTTGAAAATAATAACAACAGTCACAGCAAACATACTGTGCTGTGTGCCACACACTTAAGTTTCAGAATAACCCTATGAGATAGACTGTCTTGTTTTCTTCTTCTCTTCATCCAATTCAGTTTCCAGCCCAGAGATCTACGGCAGAAGCTCAGCCTCTGTAGACTTCTCTCTCGTACCGCCAGGGTTCTGTTAGTCCTTGTCTCGGCCCAGAGCTACCAAGGAGCTAGCGCCCTCTGCTGATCAGGTGTGGCATCGGGAGAAGGGGCGGGGTATGCTCTGGTCAGGGCCGGAAGGCAAAGCCCAGGAGCCGTTTCTCACTGCAGAAGCGATTCCCTGATATGAAAACCCACGCATGGGGCTAAAGCGGAGGAGATTCTGAAACTGAAACCCCAGAGTACAGACTGGAGGAGTGAGTGCGCCTGCGGTACCAGCTACACGCTGTGAGGATGGACTCGGGACCTGTGGCGGTTTCTATCTAGAGGTTCCCCCAAAGCTTCCTGTGCCCGCAGGAGCAGCGTCTGGGAGACGGCTGGATCATGGGTGTGTGACACTCATCCCTGGGTTAGTTTACATGTGTGTCGGGAGCTGAAGCCTGGTCGGAGGAGGTGGGTCACTGGGGGTGTGGGCTAGAAGGCTCTGTCTCCCCCTTCCTCCCTGGAGTCTCTCTCTGCTTCCTGTCTGCCAGGCCAAGAGCTCTTTCCCTCTCCAGGCCCCTCCACCATGCTGCCCTGCCTTGGAGCCACCTGACTATGGACTGAAGCCTCTACAAACTGCAAGCCACAATACACCTTTCCTTCTTTAAACTGTGGTATTGTGTCTCAGCGATAAGAAAAGCAACTAACCCAGGACAGACTGCCTGGGTTTGAAAATCAGGTCTACTACACCCTAGAAGCAGACTCACAGGCAAATTACTTAATCTCCCTGTGCCTCTGTTTTCCTCCGAAGCACATCTGAAAAATGGAGATGGCCAGGCGTGGTGGTGCACATATGTAATCCCAGCACTTGAGAGGCTGAAGCTGGAGGATCACTAGGAGTTTAAGGCCAGCCTGGGCTACATAGTGAATTCAAGGGCAGCCTGAACTACATAGTAAGACCCTATCTCAAAAAACAAAACACAGAAGAAAACAAGACAATCTATCTCATAGGGTTATTCTGAAACTTAAGTGTGTGACTTTTGTTGTTATTATTTTCAAATACAGCAAGTTGAAGACTACTGCTTACTCTGAAAGGGGGACGTCAGTGCTCGGCTCCAGCCAGCTGTTGCTGTGCAGAATTCAGGTGCAGAAGACCAGTGTTCCATTTTCCAAATACAGCAAGTCTCTGACTTATAAACTTTCAAGCTGCAAACTTTCACAGGAGTATATACAGTGTATATAAGACTGTATAAGAGTCCTTTGTATATACATTGTATATAAGACTGTATAAGACTCCTTTGTCGGCTTAGGGTTACAGTTAGGCTGATGAACCACTTATCAGCAAATCTGACTTACAAACAATTCTCCCAGAATGGAACTCGTTTGTAAGTTAGGGACTCACTGTACAACATAAGCTAGAAATCCAAATTTTTAAGTGACTTCTACACATTTCTAAACACTGGCATTTGATTCAAAGTTGCTTGAAACAATAAAGACTGACAGGACCTATTAGGCATGGGTGCCAGTTTCAATCTGTGGCACAGAAACATATGTGGGCTTGGGCTGGTACAATCCCAGCACTCTAGTAGGCTGAGTCAGGAGGGTCGCAAGTTCAAGCCCAGCCCAGAGAATTTAGTAATTTAGCAAAACCCTGTCTCAAAAAATAAAAAAGGGCTGAGGATGTTGCTCAATATGAAGCTCCTGGATTCAATCCTAAAAGTAAGAGGAAAGATACTTGCAGCACCCTGTCGCTTCCCCCATAGAAGGCCTGGCTGTGCCCGGACCAGAACCCTCTCCTCTGGGCTCCTCCCCACAACATGTCCTGACCTCAAGGCTCTTCAGCTGCCTGGTCCTGTCATCCTGAGAGCGCTTCTTTGTCTCTGCCTCTTGCTCCAGTCCCTGCAGTCGCTGGGCCAGCAGCTCTTTGTCCAGCTGGGCTGTGTCTCGCTCAGCCTGGGAGGCCTGCAGGGCCTGCCGCAGCCTTTGGGTCTGCCAGAGGAAAAAGGATGAGTCCATCGCAGTGTGAGGTGGGCTTGAGGGGAGGAATATTTCATCACTCATAACCTTTAGAACTGCCAGCACAAACTAGGAATGGCAGTGCACACCTGTAATCCCAACACTTGGTAAGCTGAGGCAGGAGGACTGCCTTGAGTTTGAGGTCAGCCTGGGCTACATAGCAAGACTCTGTCTCCATTTAAAAAAAAAAAAATGCTGGCACAGGGTGATAGCATAAAGCAGATAGACTTCTCAGTCTTTTTAAAGTTATTTTAAACTTCTGTACATAAGTGGAATAACCTGAGGTTTTTATTTGTGTGTGTTTTCCTTCATTTTTGTTTTTGAGATGGGGTCTTACTGTGTTGCCCAAGCTGGTCTTAAACTCTTGGGTTCAAGAAATTCTCCTGTCTCAGCTTCCTGGGCCGCTAATTCACAGGCACATTTGCCACTGAGAGAATTTGCCACTGTACCTATTTGAGGATTTTTGACAAATACTAATCCTGGGTCCCATCCCTAAAGATTTTAATTGAAGTAATATATAACACAGCTTAGGCTTTGGGATTTAAAAAATCATCTCACCAGATGACTAATATGCAGCAGAATTGCAAAACCACTGCCCTACAGAGAATGTACCCCCTGTGTCTGTAGCTAAGGCAGACAACTCACCACCTTCTCCATTGCACATGACTATACCTAGACCTGGGCCAGGTTAAGAGAAAGGATCTTCAAGCCCAAAGACAGCGGATGGGTCCCACCTTCTTGCCCTGAAGGCTCCTACCTCATCCTGTAGGCGGCTCAGCCCCCCAGACGTCTTCTCAGCCTCACTGGCCCAGTCTTTAGCCTGGCGCTGAGCATCTGCCACCTCCCGCCGGGCCTTTTCCTTATACTCTTCCAGCTGGGTCTGGAGCTGCTGTAGGGCTTGTTTGGAGTCGTCCCCGATCTGCTCCAGCTAAAGCACAGACCAAAGAGCTGTCAGTACTGCACCGGTTAGACTGAAGTCTGTCCCTTCTCCAGGTCCAGCTCCCAAGACTCTCCCAAGAGCCTTCCTGTAGCCAAGGCAACTCGCCCTTGCTTTTGCCTGGGCCTAGGCACCTAGTTTAATAGTTGGAGGTTATATGCAGATACCTGGGTTCAAATCTTGGCTCGACCACTTAGTACTAGTAACCAGAGGCAAGTTACTTATCCTCTCATGCCTCAGTTCCCCATCTATAACGTGGGGTAACAACAGTACCAACACTGCAAGTTGTTTTGAGAACTGTTAGTTACTTATGTAAAGTACAACAGTGCCTGCTACAAAGTAAACCTTCAACAATCACATTTCAACAAGAGAGAATTTGCTGATTGAGATGCTATGAATTATAAACACAACCCAATTTTAGAAATGATAAAATACACAATTTTAAGAAGTGACAAATGGTAAAATGTACAATTTAGAACTGATGCAATATATTAAGTGTGTGGTCTTGTTTGGTAAAGATATTAGGAGAAGAATCTGATTAGCAAAAGAGGGATTTATTTTATCTCCCTTTTTCCTTCCCCGACTCCCAACTTAAAGCTGTACTAATGAGGGCTGGGCATGGGGCTCAGTGGCAAAGCACTTGCCTATCATGTACAAGTCCCTAGGTATAATCCCTAGCACACGCACGCGCGTACACACACACACATGCACGCACGCAAACTCTACTAATTAGGAGCTTTATGCTTAAGTCTTACAGACTTCTAAAGCAGAATCCCAGTAGATAGTCTCTAAAAATGAAACCATAAAGGAATGGGGTATGGGGGAAGGGAGGTAAGAAGTCCAGCACTTTTGGAAGATTTGGCCTTGTCCCTCCCAACCATGTACTTGAGGAGAACAGCAGGTTCTGGTATACCCCGGACCTGCCCCCCAAGCTTCTGTATGAGGTGGGCTTCTTCCTAAGGGCCCAGGACCACCCGTGCCCACCTCCTTGTTGAGT
Source organism: Chinchilla lanigera (assembly GCF_000276665.1). Taxonomy (NCBI): domain Eukaryota; kingdom Metazoa; phylum Chordata; class Mammalia; order Rodentia; family Chinchillidae; genus Chinchilla; species Chinchilla lanigera. Next base: position 864,076 of record NW_004955589.1, read on the forward strand.
CGGTCCACAGTCCTGTCCAGCAAACGCTTCTGCTCCTCCAGCTCTGCCTTGCTCCGCCGCAGCACCTCCCGCTGCTTCCCCTCCTCCTCGAGGGCCCGGTTCAGAGCCTGCTGCTCCTGCCCCAGGCGCACCAGGCCCCGCTGGGCCTCGTCCAGCCTGACCTCCAGGGCGCGTTTGGCTGCTGCCAGGCTCCCCTCCTCCTCCTGCGCTGCATTCAGCGCCTCCTCAAGTCGCTGTTTCTCTGCCTGGGAGAAAGGGGAGGTTGAGGGGATGTTGGACTGGCAAGAGGCTTGAATCACTTGGAGGTACATAGATAGCAGAGAAGAAAAATAAGTATTTATGAAAAAAGCATGTAATGAAAACAGGCTCCGAGGAAGCAGCAAAGAGATCAAGACACAGAGACCAAGCAAAGGGAGACAGGAGAAAAAAATACCAGTGCAAAGTCTGAAACAGTCACACCAAAGCACACTCCAGGGAATAAATGCAAGGTTAACAGAGGACTTGGGAAGGCGAGACAGAAGCACACTACTGACAACATAAAACCTGGCTGCGTATTTAGCAAGGGAAGATTTGGTCAGGGTGGAGGGCACTGAAGGCCGGGAGGAAGCGATGCTGTGGGTAGAAGCACTGACCTCCAGCCGCTGCACCTTGTCCCGAAGTCGCGCCTCCACCGCTTCCCCACCCTCCGCCAGCCCGCGGGCCTCCTTCAGCTGCTGCTCCAGACCCAGGATGCGTCGGCGGAAGTCGTCATTTTCCTCCTGGGTCTCCCGAAGTGTGGTTTCCACTGCTGCCCGACGCTGCCCCAGCACTGAGGCCTCCTTCTCTGCTGCCAGCTTGGCCTGCGGGCAGTGAGAAGCAGCGGCTCAGACCGCACGGCCCAGGCCACGGAGCACACACACTCCCCAGAAAGCCAGCCCTCCGAGAGCCACCCAGGGCCCGGCCGAGGTGGGAGCAGAGAGGGAGCCCCGGCTGAGAGGCCTGGCCCTGTAACCAGGGTTGCTATCACCACCTACTGGCAAATCTTGCTGTGGCCACACACAAGCCCACAGAGTTGCTGGTACATACCCATCACAGGGAACCTTCCAGGCCCTCTGGCTCCTCTGCCCTCTAGACCCCTTGGCCTCCACTTCCTAATCCCTAGGCCCACTCCCCTTGCCTTGGAGGCCTCTTCACAGTCCAGTCGCAGCTGCTGGAGGGTCTTTTGTAGCTGGAGGTTCTGCTGTTCCAGCTCCAGACCTCGATCAGCCTCTACCCTCAGGACCGCCAGCTGCTTCTCCAACTCCCGGTCCCGGTGTCGCCCAGCCACCTCCTGGCTCTTCCGCTCTGCCTGCAGCTCCTTGAGCTCCTCCTGTGTCTGGCGCAACTCCTAGGACGAAAGGGGAATGGTGAAGGTTATCATGCTTTATATCTTGCAGCCTCATGCGCTCACAGGTGGGATTTTGGGGAGGTGATGATCATGGGGGTGAAATACTCAACAGTGCATTAGTCCACCAGGGAGTTTATAGCTAAATGTGATTGGGGCTGAAGCCTGGCTGGAGAAGGTGAGTCACTGGGGGTGCGACTGCCTCCTACCTTGATCCCTCTCTGCCTCCTGCAGCCATGCCAGGAGCTGTTTCTCTTCTCCATGCCCCTTGACCAGGCCGCCCTGCCTTAAAGGCAAGCGACTGTGGCCTGCAACCTCTATGCACTGAGCTACAATAAACTTTCCCTCCTTACAGCTGTGGGTATCGGGTATTACGTCTGCGCCACAAGAAAGAAACTAACAAAGGGACATGCAGAGCCAGATGGCGGTTCTACAATGTGAAGGGAAAGTAAAATAATGGGCCACTTTGGAAAGCAAGCTGTTTCTGAAAAAATTGAACATAAAACTTAAAATATGACCCAGCAATTCCACTCCAGAACTGAAAATGTATAGTTCACATAAAACTTGTATGCAAATGTTCACAGCAGCATTATTCATCATAGGCCACTGAGAAACGATCCAAATGCCCATCAGTTGATGAATGAGCAAAATATGGTACAATACTGTCAGAGGAGAGTGTCATTCATCCAAAAAAGGGATAAGATACTTGCTACTACATGGTTGAAACTTTTAGATAGTGGTTATGGTTTCCCAACTTTGTGAATAAACTAAAAAGCACTGTATACTTTAAAAGGAGAAACTGCCAAGCATCGTGACACACACCTGTAATCCCAGCACTTGGGAGGCTGAGGCAGCAGGATTGTTGCAAGTTTGAGGCCAACCTGGGCTACCTAGTGAGTGCAAGGCCAGCCTGAATTACATAGCAAGATTCTGTCCCAAAACAAACAAGCAAACGAATAAATAAGTGGAGGAATTTTATGGTATGTGAAATATAACCTCATTAAAATAAATGATGCAGGCCAGGCTTGGAGGGACATGGTTAGCTTCCCGTACTCAGGAAGCTAAGGCAACAGGATCACCGTAAGTTCAAGGCCAGTGTGAGCTATACAGTGAGTTCAAGGCCAGCCTGAACTACATAGTGAGACCCTGTCTCAAAAAAAAAAACAGGCCAGGGATGTCGCTCTGTGGCACAAGCCTGGCAAGTGCAAGGTCCTGAGTTCAATTCCCAGTACCACAAAAAAAAAAAAAAAAAAAAATGATGTGGAGAGAGAATAGATGAGCATATGGATAAAATAAGATCAGCATCTAAAAAATTAAAAACCAAAAAAATGGTACAATGAATACTGGTATATCTATACTTTCTCTTAAAAAGAAATTAAATATGAATTCTGGTTCTAATTCTTTAGTTATTACTCTGGAAATTCAAAAATAACCATAATTAGGCTGAAGAGCTATGTAACATGTAGTAAGTCTTCAGTATAAGATACTAACAAAACTAATTATAAAGAAAAAATAAAAGAGAGTATGATCTATGTTGGACTTGGCTAGTTTACTCTCATAATATATATTCTGGTTATTAGCTAAATACTTAATAAAATACATTTATTAGACAAGATAGACAAAACAGTACTCATTGCTTTTTAGTTTACCCAGGGTAATAAATCAACTGAGATAGCTCAGAGTTCTGTCCAAGTTCACTGTGTCAACTAATACAATTAACATTCTTCAGAGTATTCTTAATATTTCTTAACCTTAAAAGAACATAAAAAAAAGTTAAGAGTAATTTTCACTTCACTATTCTTTTGAATTTTTTTCAGAGAAAACAAAATTTTATATTATAAAACACTAAATTATAATCACCATAGTATATTTGGTTAATATTAATCTAATTATGTTTCTTCTCCATCAAAATGTTTTCTGTAATCTCAGGTTTTGTTTACCTGGAAAATAACGAGTTATAGCTATTTCTTTGTTCATTTAAAATGTAATTACAAATAGGCAATTTTATAGTAGAGGTGTTATAAAAAACTACGGAAACATGACATATCTCAGTGGCAGAAAACTCACGTGCCTGAAGCCCTGAGTTAAATCTCCAGTACCAGTACCAAAAGAAGAAAAAAAAAAAAAAAAATCAAGCATTGATTACTTGTTAACTGAGCACATGTCCAGGATGGTGAATCAAGGAAATGTAGAGCTAAAAAGATTTTCAGATGCCAGTTCCCTATAATGAAAAGATTTTCCAGGTTATCTAAACTATCCAAAAATGTTTCCCTTCTTATCCTTCATAAACTAAAAACTAAAAAGCAAGGCCAGGATCCTCTAGTTCCCCAGGTCCACCTGTGTACTAAACAGCCTTTGCACGTGGGTCAGCAGGCCCCAGAAACACCCGCATTCCAGCCCCTGCAATGATACTTATCATAAACCATAAACTAGATTCTAACCGTAAACATTCATTTCATTGTGTAGTTAACAGCCACCCCACCCCCCACCCCCCACCCCCATCACCAAAGACAGAGCTGCTTTTGCTGTACTGACCAAATTAGGTTTTTGAACCTGTAAAAATGACCCTGGCATTTCACAAATCCACCTACATTCTGCCATCCCTGAGGTCTCTTGGGATGCAGCCAGTAGCCTCTGGCTGTCATCAAGCTGGCACTCGGAGCCCTTCCCATTAGAGACCTCTACACTCATGAGGAGACGGACCCTGCTGTGCCAGAGAGAAGACTGCACACATGCACAGGGAGGCGGCCTCACTAATGCAGAGGCCCGTGTGGACAGTGAGGCAGGTAACCCACACCCCGGCCTGCCATTCTGCTCCCCATCTCCCAAGTACCTTCTTGAGCTCCTCAACCTGGCGAGTATCTCTAGTACCGGCTCGGGCATGCTCTAAATCCCTCTGTAAGATCTCCATCTTCTCCCCAAGCTCCTCTTCCATCTCTTCCTTCTCCATCCGCAGCTGCAGGAGTCTGAGCCCAGTGAGGAGAAATCAAGGGGAAAAGGAGCAGGGTCAAGCCTCCCATGGGAGAAGTCCGAAGGGTAATGAAACCCCCCGCCTGGATGGTCCGGACCACTGGACACCCACTCTCAGGAAGGGGATATGAAGAAGGGCAGTTTGGGAATGGGACAGTAAGAGCAAAGCATGGGCAGAAAAGCAGTGAGATGCAAGAGTTGTGGATAAATATTCCTGGAAGAGGTACAAGGTCCTTACTCCTGCTTGGTGGCTCGAAGCTCCTCCTTGTTCTTCTGGAACATGCTCTGCCAATGCCCTGTCTCCTCTGAGGTCTCCTCCAGCTCCCTCTGCAGCTCCCGTACCAGCGTAGACATCTTCTGCCTCTCAGCCTCCAATGCTACATGGTCCTAGGGGAGGGGAGGGGGATCAGGAGGCTCAGAGGGGAGAGCTCACTGCAAGACAGAGTGAGTCTGTGTCCACGGGAAGCTCAGGCCCACAGGGCAAGGCGGCACGTGTACCCCGACACCTTGGTGGGACCTGGTAAAGTATCAGCAGAGGGTTCTCTCTCCCCCACTCACAGCCCACCTCTGCCATCCACAGGAAGCCTCTCTAGTTACTCCTCCACTGGACTCTGGTCACATATCCTAACGGTACTTCTGGCCTGCACTCCTAGCTTCTGTCCTTATAAGTTTCTTGCCCAAGGTCTCCCTACATCTCACATGCTTTTGTTTTTGTTTTGTTTTGATTTTTTGTCTTTTTTTGAGACAGGGTCTCACTCTGCAGTTCAGGCTGGCCTTGAGCTCACTTTGTGGCCCAGGCTGGTCTCAAACTTGCAAGGATCCTCCTGCCTCAGCCTCCCAAGTGCTGGGATTACAGGCGTGCGCCACCATGCCCGGCCCTACATCTCACATGTGACCTTTAGGGACAGTTCCTGGGGCAACTACCAAAAGCCCACATCTGCAAACTCTCCAGGCAGCCCCCTGCCCTTAGCACCTTCTCCTCCCAGCCCCCGCTCATCACATGCCTGGGTTGCATCCTGCATGCTCCGGCGGAGCTGCTCCATGTCCTGCTGGCACTGCTGCCGCACATGCTCCACCTCCTGGTCACGGGAGGCCACCTCCTCCTTCAAGGCCCCCTTCAGGGCTGTCAACTCCCGCTCCCGCAGCCTCAGCTGCTCTTCCACCCGCTGTTTTCCCTCTAAAACCTCTTCCAGAAGCTCCCGGGTCTCCAACAGATCCTGAGGAAAGGGAAGGGAGAAGCGCAGGAGTCACTGTATTAGAATCCATCATTCGTTCATTTAGTCAAAAAGTATCTACAGAGCACCTTGGATTAGCAACAGTACCAGATGCTCTCACCCACCAGGATGCTTAGTTAAAAGAATGGAAATCTCCATTCTGGGCTCTAGTCTAGCCAGCTTAGGGTCAGCCTGAAAGCACATTAAGTGGGACCCCTAACAAGCTGGCTGCTCCCTACACTTTGGGGAAACCGTGGATGGGCAGACTTGAGGGTGCTCAAGGCGGGCGTGCAGAGCCCGTCTCCCTACCTTCACGAGTGCCTCGTTTGCAGGCTCAGAACCCTGGCCCTGTTTCAGTTTGTTCTGCAGCTCCATCACCTGGCTCTCCAGCCCATGCCGTAGCCTTTCCCCCTGTTCCACAAGGAGCTTCATGTTCTGCAGCCTGATAATAACAGGTAACATTATAGAACACGGTATGCCGGGCAGTTTTCTAAACATTTCGCTAATTCATTTAAGCCTCCTTCAGGTGTTTCTCAAATCTGGCATGTTTGTTCTGTTTGTTTTTGTTTTGAAGTGCAGAGGCTAGGACCCCGGCCTTGTGCATGCTTGCAAGCACTCTACCACTGAGCTACACGGCCAGCCTATGGTCACTAATGAGGCTCTTCTAACCGCCGTACTTAGTGCTGCAACCTGCTCCCCAACACGCTGGCCTCTGGATCTGCCTGAACCTGCTCTACCGCTACCTTCTCACACGACATAAATTTACTCACATACTATGTTTGCTTACTGTCTGTTCCCTCTCACCAGAAACTAAGCTTCTCGAACTGGGTGTGGTGGTGCTCACCAGTAATCCCAGCACTCTGGAAGGCTGAGGCAGGAGCATGGCAAGTTTGAGTCCAGCCTGGACAACTGACCAACTTCCTGAGACTCCCATCTCAAAATAAAAAGTGAAAACAGCACCGGGTATGAAACTCAGTGTGAAGGCCCTAGATTCAATCTCTAGTACAGAGAAAAAAAAGATAAAGAGAAGAAACTAAGCTTCTGGCCTGTATCTGCATGGTTCACTGATATATCTGAAGACCTGAGATCAGTGCCTGTCACTGGGAAAACATCTGCTCAGTGGAAGAGTAACTCTTCACAACAACCCTTTGAGGTAGGCCCATTTCACAGACTAAGGACCTGAGGCACAGAGGCAAACCCAGGTGACCTAACTCCAAATGTACACCATCATCATTACTGATAGACAGTGGAGGAGAAAGGTCGCATGTTTAAATCACCCTTACTGCTTCTGCTTCTGGGGATTATACTCATACATATTAACTCATTTAAACCCTCTGTGTTTGCTCAAATCTATATTGTTTTTGTTTGGAGGGGCAGAGAACAGAAACCACAAGTGCTCTACCATTGCGCTACACTGCAGGCCTCTCCTGACTACTTTATTTAATACTGCAACCCCAGGGGCTGCCGCCAGCAGGCCCCTAGGCAGGGCACATGTGCACTCACTCCTTGGTGCTCTGCTGGGCCTCGCCCTTCTTCCTCTCCAGCAGCTCCTGCAGTCGGCTGCACTCCTCCACTTTCTCCTCCAGCTGCCGCTCCAGCCCTACTCGGGAAGGCTCCAGTTTCTGTCCCTTCTGCAAAAGGGAAGAGTAGAGCAGACAGAGGGTAGGGAAAGACTCTCAGAAAGATGCAGAATAATGAGCATGTGCCAGGTATGGTGGTACATGCCTATAATTCCAGTACTTGGGAGGCTGAGGCAGGAAGACTCCTATTTCAAGCTCAGCCTGGGCAACTCAACATCTTAGTGAGACCTCGTCTCAAAATAAAAAGTGAAGAGGATACGACTTAGTGTGAAGGCCCTCAGCTCAATCCCCAGTACCACAAAAAATAAAAATCAAAAAGTGCTGAGGGATGGTAGCTCAGTGTGAAAGTCTTCCATCCAATCTCCAGTAACAAAAACAACAAAAATGACTTGAGGCACAGATGACTTGAATAATTTTCTCAAGCCTTACATAGCCAGTAAGGGGTAGAGCCAGGATGAGGAAGGAAATGGAATGCAAAGTGGTTGGATCCCTCATGTGCTCTGCCTCCCTAGGCTCCAGAGGACCCCAAAGTTCTGGCTGGAACAAGGAGCGCACATGCTGTCTCTTGTCTCACAGGACCCGTGAGTGCTGGCTCAATTGCCAAAAGGGCCAGGCGGGGCCGCCTCCAGGCTAAGGGCCTCCCTTGTGGTTCTTCGTGCCTCTCGAATCTCTCTTCTCACCTTTACCTCTTCATCCAGCTTTTTCTGTAGCTCCTCCACTTTTCGGGTGAGCTCACCCTGCCCTCCCAGGGCCTTGGTAGAACCAGGAGAAACCATCTGCCAGAGAAATGAGGGGACCACAGGGGAGGAAGGTGGGAGTCAGTCCACATCCAGGCCCTGGACACGTGAAGGCCCTAACCTGAGCCAGGGAGGACTACTCACCACAAGAGGCTGCATCTGCTCCAGCACCAAACTAACCTTCCTCCTCACTGAGGCCTCACTTTCTGAGCTTCTGGAGGGAAAAGGACAGACACAAAGATGAGCAGAAGAGAGTGGTCACAGAGACAAGGAAATGGGGAGGGAGACGGGGAACTAGGCCAGATGAACAGAAAGGAAGTGCAGGCCTCCAGGGAGGGGTGAGCCCCACTCACCCCTCCCTTAGGATGCCATAGATGGTGGCCTTCAAGTGGTCCACACTGCCTACTGGGGCGGCCTCTTGCTGGTCTCGGAGAAGGTCTGGAGTTGACTTCAACTGTGGGGGAAAAGAAGTAAAAGGAGAAGGGGTAGGGGAAGAGGAAGAAACGGGAGAGAGAAAAGATTAGTCCAGAAGTGTGTTTGGGGTTCCAGAGAAGAGGCAGCAGCTGGGAGACATGGCGCTCCAATTGTGCTGAACCATACTGCTGATGCCTACGCCACAGGCCTCGGGGAAGCCAAGCAGGACACGCTGTGCTGTTGTAAACCATGTTTTCCTCAATAAGCAGGTCTCAACCAGCTACGCGGTACGTCACAAGTCATTTGTCACTAATGACAATGGGTGTGCTACGGTTTATAAATGACTTACTTTTAGAATGGATATATGTTTATCTCAAAGTAAACTCACTCCCCCACTTACTTGTGTTCCTGAGTGGAAGAGAAAGGAGTGAAATTCTGGCAAGAGCACCAGGGAACTGTTCCTATCCTCTATGCATGCCTTACGGTTTTTCTTTTGTGTGTGTGTGTGTGTGTGTGTGTATGTGTGTGTGTGTGTGTGTGTATCTTTTTGAGACAGGGTCTCGCTATACAGTTTGAGCTGGCCTTGAGCTCAATTTGTAGCCCAGGCTGGTCTTGAACTCACAACGATCCTCCTGCCTCAGCCTCCCAAGTGCTGGAATTACAGGTGTGCATGACCACGCCCGGCCCTACGCCTGCCTTATGAAAGCTACAGACCTAGCAAATCACATTTCCTGTCACTAAGGAATGGCTAGTGACTGAAACAACGACAAATAATTCTCTGTGCTTTTGACCAGTAATTTTAGTGCCGTTTTCGTTTTCTTTTCTTTTCTTGGTTTTTGTTTCGTTTTGTTTTTTGAGACAGGGTCTCGCTTGTGTTTTGCAACCCCCAGGCTGGCCTCAAACTCAGGGTAATCCTCCTGCCTCAGCCTCCCGAGTGCTGGGATTACAGGTATGCACCACTATGGCTGGCTTTTTTTTTTTTTTTAATTTTAGTTCCATTTTCATTAGTATTTTACTCAAGGAAGTACCTCATGAATATGAATATCATCTATTTGGTGGATGAATGGATACAGTGGAGAACAAGAGGTACAGGCTTTGTGGCCAGGGTGATTTGGATTAGCACTGCGTCCCAGGACCGGGGCCAGGGCTGTGAGAGGGCTGGGGTGTGAAGTGGGCCGGGGTTGGGTCTGACCTGCAGCAAGGTGGGATCCTGCGCTCTCTCCTGTAGCTCCTCAAAACTCTGAAGCACCCAGTCCTGCGTCTGCCGGGAACGGGAAAAGCCAGTGAAAGGGCTCTGGCTCTGGGATGACTGTTTTGCGCTGTCCACATGGCTATCATACTTGGTGCTCGGGGCCCAGTGGCCGGAGGACTGGCGCTCCTGCTCCTCCAGGTTGTCCTGGGGGAGCCGGCTGTCCAGGCTCTGGCTCCTCTTGCGCTGTTCACGGGGCAGTGTCCGAGTGCGGCGGCCAGTCCGGCCTCGGGCCTGGCCCCTCACCTGCTTATCAAACTTGTTGATGAGGGAGTCCACTGAAGACAAAGGAGCAGTGTCGATGGTGCTGCCTGGGGATGCCTCTTGGGGCGCTAGCTCCAACAAGCTGGTGCTCCTGTTGCTGGGACCCATAGGTGCAGGGCCTGCCAGCGAGGCCTGCGACTGGGAACGCAGCAGTCTTCCTTGCCAGCGGGCCCCAGGCTCCTCGTCCGAGGTGCTGCCCTGGGAGGGGGCAGCAAATTCCTTGGCCTGAGCGTAGGGGTTCTCAGGGAATTCTGAATCAGAGCTGGGAGTTCCTGGGGCCCCTCGGTTGTTGGTCCCCTTGATTTGGACCCCAAAGGAGTCCCCCCCTTTCTCTCCACTGTTAAGCACCACGAAGGGCTGTCCAGCGATGCCCTGTACACGCACGGCCACCCCGTAGGTATTGGCTCTGGCATCTTTAGCCGGACGTCGCCCCCCACGGCGTAGAGTGCCCATCTCGGCACCACCCTCTGCCTCTGTGATGAAGCGAATCTGCACTCCGTGGTCTACAGGGCCCCGGGGCTCCATGGCAGACGCCTGCTCCATGGGTGGGAGGGGTCCTAGAAGACAGAGAGAAAGCTCAAGTCAAGACCCAGAAACCTCTAGCTTCCCAGCTTTGGTGGGGCTGACTGACCTGTCCGTTCCTTCTACAGCCAACAGTGGTTCTCATACTCTTTTTTTCCCCCCTTAACTATTCTTGTGATTTTTAAAAATTTTTTTTTTTTTTTTGTTTTTTTTTTTTTTTTTTTTCCAGTACCAGGAATCGAACTCAAGACCTTGCACTTGCCAGGCAGGCGCTGTGCTGCTGAGCTAAATCCCTAGCCCCTAAAATTTTTTTATTTCTATTAGTACATTTGCAGTATATAATGGTCACATTCCTCATGTGGAGTTCATATATATATACACAACACATCTTAATCTTTCCTACATCCCCTTTCATTTTTCTCTTTTGTCTTTTTTGAGATGGGGTCTCATTATGCAGTTCAAGCTGGCCTTTAACTCACTTTGTAGCCCAGGCTGGCCTCAAACTCACAGCGATCCTCCTGCCTCAGCCTCCCAATGCTGAGATTACAGGTGTGCGCCACCATGCCTGGCTCCTTTTAATTTTTCTTTCTCCCTTTTTCTCACACTTTATCTAAGCAGCAGAAACAAGGATGTGGGACCCTACTCCCAGTTTCTGATTCAGTAGGTGTCATGATTTGTGTCTAGATGCACCCCCCCAAAGCCTCATGCTGTCATGGAGTGGGCTTCTAGAGTTTATGATAGATTTATGGTCCAATGCTGGGATTATGGATGTGAGTGCTACACCCGCCCTGGGGCAGGTAGCTTGCATACAATATAAGGGAGGGAAAAAGGCTGCTTGCCTTTCCTCCCTTTTTGCTCTTGTTGCTTTTGCTATTTTCCACTGCCATGAATTGCTGCCCTCTGCCACGTGCCACTCTGCCTGGGAGCCAAGTATGGACTGAAACCTCTATAAACTGTGAGCTAAATAAACTCTTCCTTTCTTAATTTTGGGTGTCGGGTATTTTGTCTCAGCAATGAGAGAGAAGTAACCAAGACAGTAGGTACACAACTGGAGAGAATTTGCATTTCTAACAAGCTCTCCCTGCTGGTCCAGAGATAACACACTTTGAAACCCACTGACTTAAAAGAATCCATTTACTCTGACATAACCCTGGGGAGCTTGGCTTGTGTGAAGGAGTTTAGTAATTCTGCTTGATACTCCTGCACACTGTACACATATACCACCATGTGCCTCCTTCTGCCCCAGTAGAGGCAAACCCTAAGGCCTGCCTATCCTCCAGACTGCCTTTACAATATACAAGACCTCAAAATTGTGGTATTCCCACACCCCATTTCTAGAAAGACAAACACACACACACAAAACTAATAGCAGTAAGGTTAGGCACAGAGACAAGATCTAATCCCTGGAAAAATAGAAAAGAATGGGTTTTCTATCTTCCTCTCCCTTTTGATTCCAGGACCACTTAAGTATATTACCTATTTAAGAGAAGATGTAGGGCTGGAGATGTCGGTCAGGTTAGAGTGCCGCCTAGCATGTATGAGAGCCTAGGTTCTAGCTCTAGCATCATTAAAAACAAATAAAACAAAACAGACTTTCAGTAAGGTTTTCAGTGTGCCAGGCCATGGGGCACCGGCTGATCCGACCCAGGGGCCAGGGCCAAGGCCATCCGCAGGTCAGCTCCCTGGTCCACATTGCCCAAGCGTGGAGTCAGCAAGTGGAATGTGTTTCAGGTATGCTCTGGCTCCTGGGACTTAGGGGAGAGGTTCTGTTCTAAGCAAATAAAAAAATCCAGCTTCCCTACTCCTGCTGGTTTCCACCACAGCCTAGCACCAAAGTGGAGGAGGAGCCCGTAATGTGACAGACAGAAAAACAAACATACCCAACTCAGCCTCCGCATGGAGTTCTGGGCCAAGGAAACTTGGCAAGGAGCCCTCTCTCAGAGACTGGAGAAGGGCTAGGAAGCCTGGAAACCATGGTGAGATGCAGAAGAGTGGAAGTGATAGGAGGGGCTGGGCTCCAGGTGAGAAAGGGAAACAAGAAGAAGAGCATTCTGTTTTGGTTTGGTTTTTTTGAAACAGGGTCTTGCTATGTAGCCCAGGTTGGCCTCCAACTCCAGGGGATCCTTGATCCTCCTGCCTCAGCCTCCAAAGTACTGGGTAACAGGCATGTCACCAGACCCAGAAGGGAGAGCAATCTTAGCATTCCCAGCTTGTCCCCTCTAGAGAAAGGAACAGGGAGGGAGACCCTTTATTGGGAATGGCTCTGCACTAAGAAAATTGTGAAAGCAATGCATCCCTCCCCCGCCAGGAGAGCCCAAATAAACTTTTACCACAGAACTTTTTTTCTTCTTGGTACTGGGGATTAAACCCAGGGCCTTTGCACTGAGCTACATCCTCTGTCCTTTTTGATTTGAGATAGGGTCTCGTTAAATTAATAAATTGCCCAAACTAGGCTGAAACTACAATCTTCCTGTTTCAGACTGTAGGGAGCTGCGATTACAGGCATGTGCCACCACACTCAGCTCTTTGCACAGACTCTTAAAACGTTTGTGAAGGTAGAAGGGTAAAGTAGATCTTCAAAATACTTACCTGGTAGGAAAGGCACTAGATTAGAGTACGGATCTAGCTTGGAATATCCTAGTTCTGCTCTTCACCTCATGTGTAGAACCTTGAGCAAATCATAATTTCTCTGAGCCTCAGCTTCCTCATCAATAGAACGGGTACAATGATACTTCACAAGATAGTTAACTGTGAGAATTAAACAATAAATAATTACAAAGTGTATACAACTTAAAATGTCATTAATAAACTGAGTATAATAGCATCCAGTTATTTAGCTATTCAGCTATTCAGGAAGTTGAGATAGGAGGATTATAAACTGGAGACCATAATAAAGGTTGGGGATATAGCTCAGTAGTAGAGCACCCCTGGATTGGATCCCAAGTACAGCAAAAAAAGAAAGAGATCACTGGGCATGATGGCTCTCGCCTGTAACTCCAGCACTTGGGAGGCTGAGGCAGGAAGATCACCTGGAGTTGGAACCAACTTGGGCTATATAGTGAGTTCAAGGCCAGCCTGAACTACATAGCTAGACCCTGTCTCCAAAGAATAAAAAGAAATCAATTTGTATTCTTAAAATGTGTGCACTTTTATTATATTTAGGTTCCACTTTAATAAAGGATGGGGACATGATAAGATGCTAAACATGAAAGCCCTATCATAATCTGATGCCCAGTGTCACATGTGCTACTCTTTTCCACAGAAATGTCCTGGCCCACCGGGTTCACAGGAGGATGGCACTTCCTCAGAGAAGCACTGCAGCACATGTTAGAACCTTTACAGTTATCCTTTAGTGGGTTTGTCTCGGTTTATACATTTATTGGGCTGATTATTTGTTTCCTGTCCCCCTCCCCTACTAGAGCAAAACTGAAGTGGACAAAGATCATGGCAATAAGCTGACCCCAGTGCCTGGCCGATGAGAGATGGGAATAAATGTGTTAAAGATGGCATCCTGGACCAACGCAGATTTGCACACAGGGGCAAGGAAGATTTAGCCAAGGATCCCTCCCAGCTATTTCTCTTTTGCCCTAAGTAGCAGGACTCTTCTTGGTCTGTGCTCCTTGTCATGATGTTAGAACCAATGTGCCTAGACTGCCAGCTCTCCAAAGTCAAATGATTTATTCATGCTGCAGCTCTACCCTGTCAGAACATCTACAGATCTTCCAGATCCAGGTCAAAGAGTTCCCGCTTAGACCCAGCAAAGTGCTCAGGCGCTTGGGAGAGAGGGCCAAGATGTACACAGCTGGTATCTAGCGCTTTCCCAGTCTCAGGGACTCTGCAGCTTCAATCAGCTTCAGTCCCAGGACATGCGGGTCAGGGGTTAGGAGGGTTGAGGAATCTTTAGGGTGGGTCAGAAAGCAGATCTCTAAATGATTCAACAAGGAAAATCCGAAACCTACCCGCCTTCGGTTACAGAGGACAGCTGGGCGGGGCCGAGGGAGCAGGGCAGCTCCAAGGTCTTGCGTAAGCCCCAGGCAGGTAAACAGTGATCAGGTGCCAGGCAACCCCCGAGTCCTAGGCCTGCACTCTCACCAGACAGATGCCTGACCCTGCTAAGTCCAGGGCTCTTCTCAACAACTGCGTCGTGGGAGGAGACCAGGACATAAGTTAATTCAGCTTTATCTGTCTGCCTCTGCCATTCCTGCCTTCAAAGAGGGGAAAGGCACTCTACTACACCTGTACCAGACCGCCACCTCTCCCTGAGTTATTCATTAGCTTGCCCTGCCCCAATTCTATCACCTCTGACCCACCCATATGTATCTGGCTTCCAACAAGGAGTGTTCCTGGACTCCTAGTAGGAAGTGAGGATGGGGTGGTTTCCGCTGCGTGAAGGAAGGATTGATACACACAAGGCCAGGCAAGTTGCTAAGTTCTAAATAACTGGCACATTTAGAAAATGAAATAACTAGAAAAATACAGATTAGAACCCCCTTGGTGATAATGAGGAAAACAAATGGTCAAAATAGAATAGGACAGCTCAGTGACCTTGAACACTATGTTCCCTTTTTCTCATAAAATTGAAGAGATAAGGTTTCTAGTCGGGTGTGGTGGTGCCTTGCTTATGATTCCAGGACTCTGGGAGGCAGAGGCAAGAGGATGGCAAATTCCAGCCCAGCCCGAGCAACTTAGCAAGACTCTGTCTCAAAATAAAAAATTGTAAAAAGAGTTAGGGATGTAACTCAGTGCAAAGGCCCTGGGTCCAATCTCCAATATTGCCAAAAAGAGTTCCAAATAGAACACTCCCCCATGTGGACTCCAGCCTAGATCTACAGAAAAAGCAGAAACCTGAGAGCCAAGCTAGAGCTGCTCAGCCGGTGGAGGGAATAAAAGAATGAACTAGGCCCCTGCAAACTGGCTTGACTGGTTTGAGGCAGGGGAAAAGGGAGGGCCAGGGAGAGGACAGTGGCAGCTTGGAAAACAAACCAGAGAAATTCCACGCCAGAGGAGGCAGAGGGGCAAGACCAAGAGCTGTGGCTTGGTCCACCGTGGATGCCAGACCAAGGCTCTGAGGAGGGGGTAGAAGGCAGAGAGGAAAGGGGCAAGAGGAGCAGATGCACCAAGAATCAGGCGAGTGACAGGCGAGCCACAGGCCAGCGCTTGACAGTAAGACTTTGTTTCCCTCCACCACTCCCTCTCAAGTTCTCAAAGTTGCATTCTTGATCCCACAATTACCTTGGCCACCTCCCTGGCACGAAGTGATCCTCCCCTCCCACAAGGCAGTGGCAGGCAGGCCAGCCTAGAAACAGCAGGAAGCATCTAGGAAGCCAGAATCCTCTCGGAGTAAGGCAGATCTCTGCCTTAGCAAGCCCCCAGAGCCAGACCCCTACATCCAAATATCCAGGATGAAAGAACTGGTGCTGTGGGCACGTGTAGGCAGCTTGGCTACAGACACAGCGGTTGCTAATTATTTCCCAATTACTACAACCTTCCTCAGGCAGGGCATCAAAGGGGCCAAGCTAAGCTGGCTCTGGTTCCACAGCTGCCTAAGGCAAGGAAATCCACCTCAGAAATTCTGTCTGAACCCAATGTGCACCTCTCATCTGACCTGGGGACTTGGAGGTGTAATCCCCCTAGTCTCCCAGTCTTCCGGGGAGTCCTGCCTATTTCCTGCACCACTGGTGCCTACTGCCAGTCTGACAGCCATCATGGGTCAGGAGTCAGGGATGCCTGGTAAGCTTTCAGGGAGTTATGAGGATTCCAGGAGACATCGAGGAAGTTGGTTGGGCTCCCAAACCTCACCCAGTGGCCCCATCTAAACCCTAAGAAGAAAGTACGTGGGGCTGGGGGAAGGGTTGAAATGAAAGAGGTCTCCTGCTAAGTATTTCTAGAATTTTGTAGCCCCGGGGATCTACACTTCCTCATATCCCTCCCCTGGAGCGCTCTCGCTTCTAAGGGGAAGAAGGAAAAAAGATTCTCGCCAGCAAAAATGCAAAGGAAGGCAAACACTGAAAGCCTTAAATAGTTTCACACCACTCCGAGATGAGGGTGCCCTCTTATTCCGCCCTTCGGTGTCTCCACTGGCTACTGCCTTCACCTGCAGATGAAAAGGATGGAGAAGGGCTCCCCACCTCAGAGCCATCTCCGAGCTAGAAGGGAGGTGTCAGTGGCCGGTTCCTGCCGGCGGCCAGTGGTGGGGGGCAGGAGCCTCGGGAAAAGAGCACCTGCGGTGGCTCCCTCTTACGCCTCCGAATCTCTGGTAGCAGCTGCCTTGACCCAACTGGGAATAACTCTTCCCCCACCATCCTGGGCTCTAAGAGAAATTCTGCTCCCAGGGCTGGCGTGACCTCCAGATATATCCTGGCCCTGAAACGCCTTCATGCTCTGGGAATAGCCTTAGCCTCAGCTGCCCGTCGCCCGGCACCTCCTCGGCCACCTGCTTGAGACACCTTAGCGTGCGGACCAGCTCTTAACCAGTTCCGCCGCCCGGCCCTGACCTCCCCTTCCCCGCCCCAACACGGCACCTGTGCCCTGAAGGGGGTAGCTCTGACTGCCGCACCCCTGCCCCCCCGGGGTGCACCTGAGGGCCTTCCTACCCCTCAGGTGCCCTTGCCTCTGGCCCCGTCCACTCACCGCAGCTAGGATCGGAGCTCCAGGCTCGCGCTCTGGGGTGAGGCAGAGCTGCACGCGCGGATCCCGGCCCTGCCCTCAGTTCCACCGCTCTCGTTCCCCTTTCCCCCTCCCACCAACCTGTTACTCCCCGGCGGAGCTCCACCTCCATTGGCGGTCACAGCCCTCCCCGCCCTCTCAGACCGCTGATTGGTCCGCTTCCCGAGAGGGGCGGGGCCGCCGCGGGGACCTGGACCCGGGGTCGCGAGCCGGGTGGGCGGGAGGGGGCCCGGGTCACGTGGGCCAGCGGACGGGGGCGCGCTGGGGCGGGGCGTCTGGGGGCCATGGAGGCCATTTTGGGGGCGCAGCCGACCCAAGTACCCCGTGATCCGCCCGGTCGAGCATCTTCTCGGCTCTGCGGGACTAGAGCCTCGCGCCTTTCTACGGCAGTCTCCACCCCAGCCCCTTCTGCCTTCATCCACCTCCGCGCAGCCACAGCCTCCGTCACTTTCTGCAGAGGGTGTCACCGCTGTCCCCCGACCTCAGCGCCTCCGTCACCTCATCTCCTATTTTTCCCCTGAACCCCTGTCTTGGATTCCATTCCCGCATCTCCTGTTCCCCACAATTATCTTCCATCCCGACACCTTTTTTCTTAGTAGTCACCATCTTCTAATTCGTGTAATTTAAAACATCATTTTCATCATTTCGTCTCCAGACCTCCGATGAGCCCCGCCTTCGAGGGTCTCCTGCCTGCTTCCTCTTGAATGCCAGGGCAGTGACCTACACAGATCAGACGCTTAGGTTAGTTGAATGAATGAGAACGGGGGATGTGAATTTACATGCACTGGAATGACCTTCATTCTAAGCGGAAGGGGACTCAACCCCAGGCTGCAAATCCACCTTTTCTGAAAGTCAGCCTTTTCAGAAGTAGGCATATTGGTCCCAGTTCCTGGAAAAGAGCTATCTGGGCTGCTCTCAAACTATAGCCTGCGCTGAAACACTAAGGCTGCCTTTCTGGTGTTCACCGTTGAGATATGTGAAAAAGGAGACTTAGTTTATGTTGCGGGGGTCTGGATGGTTCCCTGGCTTATTTGTTCAACAAATGTTTACTGTGAACACATACGGGATTGAAGAGGCATCGGCATAAAGCAACCAGTGCGTTAGCTTGGGCTCTCTTCTTCCCTCCCCCAGCCTTCAGAAACTAGGTGTGGGCCCTGGAGGGGAAAGTCCACCTGCCAGGTCCCAGCTGAGTTGCGAAGTGTCTCTGCATTCCAGAGCAAGCTTCTGTGGGGGATGGAGCCAGAAACCCTCCCGGCCCAGGGGAAGAGCGGCCAGAAAAGGTTCGGGGAGGGTGGAGAGCAGAGAGGAGGTAGGGTCCTTCTGGGATCGCGTTATTCCAGACCACTTGGGTGGGGTGTTTTGTTTTTTAGGAGATTTTTATTTTTAATGTGGGATTGTTGATTGAACCAGAAATTGGAAAAGTGAACAGTTTAATTCTCCTAGATAAACTCTTTAACAACTAGGATACTTAGTGTATTTGTAATAAATACAAAGTTGGGTAGATCTAGCCTGCACTAGAAAGGTTACAAAGAAAAACCCGGAAAGTGAGTCACATCTTTGTCATCTGTTCCTCAAGGAAGCAGCCTCAGGGACATCATCACCCTAGGCACAGGAGGCAGAGGTGGCGCCAAGATTTTTTTCCAGAGTTCAAGAAATGTTTTAGCTTTTGCTAGGTGCGAGTGTACGTGCCTGTAATCCCTGCACTTGGGAGGCTGAGGCAAGAGGATTGCTGGGAGTTCCAGGCCATCTTGGGCAACATAGCCAGACAATGTCTCTAAATAAATACATACATACATACACCAAATTTGTCCCAGGTTGAGACAGGAGGATCACAAATTGGAGTTCTGCTAAGGCAACTGACCAAGACCCTGTCTCAAAACATAAATAAATAAGGCTGAGAAGTTCCTTCCTGAGTTCTCTTAAGACTCAACTACCACTAACAACTTTTTTTTTTTTTTTTTTTTTTTTAGGTTTTTTGAGACAGGATCTCACTCTGTAATTCAAGCTGTCCATCAACACACTGTAGCCCAGGCTGCTTTAAACTCTCAGTGCTCCTTCTGCTTCAGCCTCCCAAGTGCTGGGATTATAGTCATGTGCCTCCATGCCTGGTATGTTTCAACAGTCACCTATTTAAAAGTGATAACTTCAAGAAGTAGGCTAAGGCATCCTCTAAAAAAAAGACAGGAGATAGGAAGAATTTGGGGAGGCCCAGAAGAGGTAGAATATTAAAGACTTGGGAACTTGCCATCTTGGAGAAGTATGTGGGACATCCATGGGGGGGAAGAGGGGGCGGGATGCCTAGCAAACAACTGGAAAGGAAACTTAGAAAAGTCAGGGCCAGAGGCTGAACTAAGATGCATCTTGTCAGGTATGGTGCTGCATGCCTGTAATCCCAGCACTTGGGGGCCAAGGCAGGAGGATCAAGAGTTTGAGACCATCATGGGGTACATAAAAGACCCTACTAAAAAAAAGTTATTTCCAGATTTAATAATTGTATTACTTCCTATGGGCTTCTCAAGGGAAAAAATAATGTCATATTTTGTCTTCCAGCATCTCCTTTCCTTATCAACGGGATACATTAGTAAGTGTAACCATATCTGGGACATAACAGAGTAACTGGGACAAAGAAATCTCAAGCAACTTTTTTCAGCCTAGTCAGAGGACAGACTCAGCTCAAAGCTGAGTCATTCTAGCTCACTCTAACCCTTTCGCTGTCCTAGCTGCCCACCTCTAATGCTCTGAACGACTAAATTCCAGTATGTTCAAAATAAAAATCTCTTTTAAAAGGAAAAAAAAAAATCAAGAAAGCCACATACTTCCCATTCCAATGAAATTAGAGTAAGTTCCTTCCAGGGTATTTTTTATGAGTTGCTCAAACACCATTCTGAGGAGAGAGCCGGCTTTCCTCCACACACCCGAACAACAGCTGATTCCTGTCTCTCCCCTTCGTTAGGGGAGAGAACAGGAGCTGGGCAGCGCAGACCGCTGTACAAGTGCATTCCCCAAGCCCCAAGCTTCCCCAGTTCACTTTATTGTTGCAGAGTTTTAGCAGAACCTCACTAACTGCCTGACTCGCTTAGGTTCCTTGTCGGACTCTTTTCGAAGTCCACGTCTCATGGTACAGGGTTAAGACGACATAGCACTAGTGCTGGACACAAAAACAAAATACCTGATATGGCAGCCCCGGCTGTCTGTGAGATAGAACCCGTCGTGCAGCTGCCAGGATGCAGTTAGCTGCCAGCCTCCACTGCAGTGTGGCTGGGGTCTGCTGGACTGTCAGCTGAGGACAGCCCCTAGCCAGTGACAGCACAGTGTGGGTCCTGGGCCTGGCCATTTCTACCTGGGACACTCTGGCTCTGAAGCTTTGTGTTGAGTAAATGCGACTAGGAAAAATATACATCGTCTGCTTGAAGTCTCCTTGCCCAGCTTTGCTTTCTATCTCCTTCCCTTTCAAAGGTATAGCTTGATATCATCATGCATGGGCTTTCTCTGCCCGTTCCTGCTTCCTTCGCTTTTCACAGGCACCACTGCCCAATACGCCTCTTGCACTTCTAACTTTGTCTCAGCATCTGCTTCCCAGACCACTTAAACTGACTGCTGGTTCCAGGAGTGGCCAGAAAATGATGGGTTAGGAGAAATGTGTTATTCACTGCCTGGTTGATGATATCTGGTGCTAGTGAATACCTGTAGTCCCGTCCCAGTTATTTGGGAGGCTGAGGCAGGAAGATGGCTTGAGGCCAAGAGTTTAGGGCCAGCCTGGACAACATAGACCTTGGCTCTAAAATTAAAATAAAACAAATCTGGATGGTGTGGGGTACAGATAGTCTTCAGGAGGAGATGGTGGCTGCAATTTCTAAAACTCTCCAAGGATGAAGTAGGAAATGCCCTTATGGGGCAACAGTTCAAGGTATATGGGTTAGGCAGAGGGCTAGCAGTGAATACAGGCACAATGGAATTGGCCGCCTATGATTAAATTGCATTGAGCCCTGCCAGGAGATAATGAAACACTGAGAGCGGTTAACAGACATTGAAAATTAACTGTGAAGGCTGGAGGGCCTCTTTGAAGGTTTACAAGGAGACCTTTATCTACAGCAGTGGAAAAGAAAAAAAGTCCAGACTGAAGTCCTGGCTCGGTGAAGCTCCCAAAGGCAATGTGCTGCCAAGGTCAGTGCCCTGGCTGGAAAAATCTGGGACCCTGACTCAAGAACTGGAGACATCTGGGGGTTCCAAAACGTCTGTATTTCTCTGAATCTTCAGAGCTTCAGAGGGCGCCCAGCCCTGCCTGCTAAGGGCTGGCAGCGCCTTTCCTTGAGGGGAGACACTGCAGAGAGCCCTCCTCCTCAGAATCTCCTGACTATGGAGTTTTAACGAGGGAAACTGCAGCATCTTCTAGAGAACATGCTGGAAGAAGGGGCTACATCTCAGAACACTGACAAGAATGAGCTGACATGGAGTGATAAGAGCCAGGGGGTAGCTATGGAATTAGATTCTTCCCCCATTTTTTGGCTCCATTGCAGTTGACACATGCTAGGCAAGGCTTCTATGAGTTACATCCCTAATCCACCAGCCCTTTTTCAAATTTTCTTTTGAGACAGAGTGTCACTGAATTGCCCACACAATCCTCCTGCCTCAGCCTCCAGAGTATCTGGGACTATAGGCATGCTACCACACCAAACTTGGGATTAGATTTTGATGATGCTTAATCTGAGAAGGGTGCTTTAGAGCCTTCAGATAATTCCTGGCAAGAAGAGAAATTAATATTGTTTGATCACAACATCCATTAAGTCACTGAGACTGTTAGAGGTGATATCTGGGAGCCAGGGAAATTTAGAAACAATGAAAAGAGATAGCTGGGAGCCAGGGAAAAGGAAACAATGAGTACCAGCTACAGTCCTGAAGTCAAATGCAGTAATTGGGCTGGATATTATTTTCCCAACCTCACTCTTCTAAGTTTTCCCATAGGAAGAGAGGCCCGTGGAACTTTACCAAATGCATATGGAGACATGAGCCTGCATGACACAAGGGGTGGACTGTAGCAGTACTTTCTGTTCAGCGGCCAGGAGTGCAGTTCTCTCACTTCTAGTAGAGCATCTTGGAAATTTATTGTCATTCTCAAGTGAAGACCACACACTACCCAGGCTGGGCCCAGACAAACACTTAAGCCTGGAGTGCATATCCAGGCCCAGTCACTTCTGATCAACGTGGGACTCCTCTCGTAACTCTGCCCCATCTCCACATCAGCTTCACTGAGACTGTCAGGTCTGTGCTGTCCTGCTCCGTCTCCCCGTGTTTTCCATAGCCATCATCCACGTAGGCTTCCTCCACTCCCAAATTTGTCCTAACTTTTGCTTCCCACAGAGCCCAAACTAACCTACCAGGTGACAAAATAATAGGAAGCAGAAGAAGTGAAAACTGCACACATGATATAGTTATTTAAAATTTTATTTATTTATTTTGAGGAGCAAAGATTTTTCTTGGCTGAGAATAGAAACATTCACAAAATGACTTCTTGTTTTTATAATTTTTAGGCATGTATTTATGTAGATAAGACCTGGAAGAAGACCTAGGGGAAAAAAAAATCACAGTTTTATTGCATAAGAGTAACAGGATTGTAAATGAGTCTTCTATGTCCTTATTAATGCATTAAACAAAAGTAAGAATATAAGGATATTAGTTTTAAATAATGATAGTGACAAGAAAATGAAATTAAGACCTGAGTTCTGAGGGAAAAAAAAACTATAAATACACTTTGCTGTTGTAAAACACTAAAAACTATCAAGTGTGCTTTGTTTCGCTTTTGTTTTGTGGAAGCACTGGAGGTTGAACTCAGGGCTTTCAAATGAGCTACATCCCCACCCCTTTTTTATTTTTATTTATTTTGTGCATTGGAAATGGATCCAGGGCCTTTGTACTGAGCTACAGCCCCAGCCTCCTCCTTTTTAACTGTTTGAGACAGAATTTCATCAGTCCTTAAGCTGCCCAGGCTGGGCTTAGACTTGTGATTTTCCTGCCTCAGCCTCCCAAGCATGTACCACCACATCCAGCTTGTATTTTTTGTTGTACTTTTTTTTTTTTTTGGTTTTCTCCGGTACCGGGAACCGAACTCACGACCTTGCACTTGCCAGGCAGGCGCTTTTGCCGCTGAGCTAAATCCCCAGCCCGCTCCAGCTTGTATTTTTATTATTGGCTGAGGTCTCAGCTATAAGGAAGTTAGTCAATCAACAAATGTTCATTAAACACCTACTGTATCTCTCAGGTGCCATTTGTGTTCATCTTCTATGGCTACTGTTGCAAATTTAGTGGCTTAAAACAACATGAATTTCTGGGGCTGGGGATTTAGCTCAGCGGCCCAGCACCTGCCTGGCAAGCGTGAAGTCGTGAGTTTGATTCCTGGTACCAAAAAAAAAAAAAACAAAAAAAAAAACCAACATGAATTTCTTTTCTTGCATTGCCAGAGGCCAGAAATCCTGAAATCAAATTTTAGCAAGGCTATACTTCCGTAGTTTCTATGAGAGAATCTGTTGCCTTGCTTTTTCTGGCTTCCAGAAGCCTCTAGATGCTTTGGCTCAAGACCTTTCTTCCATAGAACTATTAAATCCTGAAGCAGGAAGCCATTCACAGGTGGTCAGCTCCATACTTAGAGTTCCTACGTAACAAGCCCCAACATGAGTATGTAAACAAATCAAAACTTGGTTTGGAAATATGACAAATAACTAAATTTCAGCTAATTCCATTCAGCTAATTCATCACACCACTCCCAGGTAAGGCTGGCACCTGCCTGTGGCCAGTCAGTGATGGCTCTGTTTCTGCCCCAAGCCTATAAAAGCTCACTGCTAATGCTACTGGGTGGAGCCCTTGGAATCTCTTCTCATTTAGAGAGCTGCCTGATTCATAAATTGTTCTTTGTACAAATAAAATTCTGGTAAACTTAATTTGCCTAAAGCTTTTAGCATCACCTCCAGATATCTCCTCCATCCTCTGACTGCTGGGTTTGGGTTCACAGACACTGCTCTGATTGTGTTGCCTCTTTCCGCCTCTTGTAAGAGCTCTTGTGAAGATAGGGTCTCAGTATGTAGCCCAGGCTGGCCTCGAACTCACAACGATCCTCCTGCCTTGGTCTCCTGAGTGCTAGGGTTACAGGCCTGCCCTCTCTTGCCTGGCTATGAAGACATTGTAAAAATAGTAACATGATGGTGACTAGACATGGAATTGGTCAGGGAAGTCCCTTTGAGGTGGTGGCTTTTGAACCAAAGCCTAAATGATTAGAAGATAATGATGGCACATTGGCCCCATTCCTCCTGCAGCTCTCTGAAGATGTTTGGTAAATTCAGGGCCTAGGGAGTCAGTTGACTTTTACCTCCCTCCCCCACCCATGAACAAGCTGCAGGAAGCAGAACAGTTGCAACTTACAAAGTAAATATTGATTAGTTACCCCATCCCAGGGACTTGAGTCTCACTTTTCTGAATTTCAAGTCAGTATCAAGAACCAACCCAGTTTCTGTAGGCTTAGAAACAGCATCCAGTACTACTGTTTTATGCATACTGTCTACATAAAAAGCCCTAAAACTGCAATGGGAGAGACCAAATGGAGTGTAATTTAAATCCTTTCCACTTAAATTTAATTCCTTTGTAAAAGATTTCTAAAACCTTCTCAGGAAAGTTTAAAGAGGATTTTCTTCAGCAAGCATGTGGGTCCTTGCTGAATACCAGGCACAGGGAGCCAGGCCCTGGATCTTTCTTTTAGGTGAGTCTCACTGACTCTCTCGAATCCGTAGCACCTCAGGGGCCAGCAGAATGGCTGGAAATCTGCTTTCCTGTGGATAAAATGTCTTTCTCTGGGCTATGAAACGAGGTGAGTAAGAAATTGCAGGAGTTACTGGATTGTGCTTCGATCCCAGCACTGAGACAGAAGAATTCCAAGGTTTGAGGCCAGCCGAGAGCATACAGTGAGACCCTTCTCAAAAACAACGGAAAGATGAAAATAAGGAAGGGAAGGAAGAGGAGGGAGAGAAAAAAATTACAAGGGTTAGGTTTGTAGCTCAGTGGTAGAGTATTTCCCTAGCACATGTAAAGCCCTGAGTTCAGTCTCTACAACAACAACAAAAATTACAAAAAGACCACAACACAATATTCTCACCACAACTAATCAGTCCTCACCCCAGGAGAGGGAGTGGTTAGCTTATCCCGGTGTGTGGCTAGAAATCCTGCAATGACATTCTTTGTATCTTGTCTGCTTGGGCTGCCTTTTGTTTTCCCCTAAATAACTCTTTGATTTTAGGGCTGGGGGTGTAGCTCAGTGGCAGAGCACTTGTGCAGTATGTGCGATGGCTTGGAGAGAGAGAGGGGGAGAGAGAGAGAGAGAGAGAGAGAGAGAGAGAGAGAGAGAGAGAGAGAGGGAGACTGACTGGAATTTCTACATATAAGATACAAAGATTGCAAAGTTCCTTTTTCCTTTGAGCAAATAGCCTTTTTGAGGCATGCCACAGTGAACATTTGGATAGTTTTGACATACGTATACACCCGTGAAATCCTTCCCACAATCAAGATAATGAGCATATCTGTCTAGCAGACATTGGAGGTAGGGTAGGGTAAGGGAGAGGATATATTTCTCCTGGCCTTTGACCTCTTATTATCAGCTCACAAATGTGTACTCTGAGTAATGAAACAAGATGAGTCATACACACACACACACACACACACACACACACACAAATTTTCTACAAAAGTGGGCAGGAAAAAAAGCAATTTCCCACCCACTTGGCAGGTGATCAGTAGCTCATTAAGTTAAATCATGTCACGAAGCTGTCACGTCTCTCTTCTTGTACACAGGGCTCAGCTGGAAAGCAAAGGGGTGAGGAAATGCCCAGCTGGTGCTCAGACCAGCTCTTGGCTGCTCCATGCAGAACCAGAAGGGATTCTGGTCCTCAGTTGGTTAAGAGTCCTCCCCTCCCGCAGTCCATCTTCACTGGCCCCCTTAGTCAGCCCAGAGGGTCATGGGTGCTCTGGGGCATGCGTTTCTTCCTGATCCCTAGCTCACTCTTCCCTGTGATCTCAGAAAAGAGATCGTCCTCCGAACTCCCAGCAATCCTCCTGTCTCAGCCTCCTGAGTGCTGGGATTGCAGGCAGGTGCTACCATGCCCAGCCTTCTTTTGCCCCAAAGCTAACCTCTAACCCCTCCTATATTTCTACATTTAATTCCTGCTCTTCTCCAATAGTCAGCAATATTTATTGGACACTTATCTGGAGTGAGGTGCTGTTGAAGGCTCCGGAAATAGAGCAGAAGTCAAACCAGGGAGCTGTCCCTGCCTTTGCCAGTTTACTTCGCAACTTTCGCTTTGCAGAGCAGCTAAAAGCTAGAAACTAAATTCCACCTGCACAAAGGAACTTCTGCAGAAAGTAACTTTTGCCTGCACAGACACAGGGAGACTCTGCTGACCCTTCTGCAGTGTAGAGCTGCTCTCCCATTTCGCTCTTTCTAGCGGCCACCTCAGAGCAGTTTATACCCAGGGTTCCCGGTCCTCTTGGCCTCCCCTGTACTAGGGCTCAGAAACAGGAGCCCTTTCAACCTGCAGCCCTCCATCCTGTCGGGGATCTTGAATCTCTGCGCCCCACCTTTTCACATTCTTTCCTCCTCTGTACCAGGCCCTGTGTGCCCAGCCCCAGCCCCGCCCCTGCTCCTCTGTAGCCTTCTTCACCATTGCCCAACTGTGGAAAAGCTCTTTCCTTTCCTCTGCGCCCACTGTGGCTCACACACTCTTACGCTTTCTACTTTCACTTCCAAAGGCTGACAGCTCCTAACCTTCTTCGGCACTGTTCTCTCACCTGAGGCCAGATCTGTAGCTCCAGTTTTCCCTGGGATTTCTGCACGTGTGTATCTTCCCTTTATCCAGGATGCAGGCAAACCAAGTGTACTACCTTCCTAGTACACCCTAGCTCTCCTTCCCAACCTGTCTCTACTTAACAGAGCTCTCAACCCCCGTGGGGTTTTTTGTTTGTTTGTTTGTTTCGAGACAGGGTCTCACCATGTAGTCCAGGCTGGCCTCACACTCACTATGTAGCCCAGGCTGGCCTCAGACTTGTAGTGATCCTCCTGCCTCACCCTCCCAAGTGCTGGGATCACAAGTGTGCATCACCACATCCAGCAATCCCCTGGATTTGTTTGTTTGTTTGTTTTATTTTGTTTTTTTTGTTTGTTTGTTTTTTGAGACAGGGCCTTGCTATGTAGCTCAGGCTGGCCAACTTGTGGCAATTCTTCTGTCTCAGCCTCCTGAGTGCTAGGATTACAGATGCGTACCACCACACCTGGCACCCCCTTGATTTTAGAAGGAACAACTTCTAAATTGAATTGTACTATAGACTAGCTAGTAAAACAAAACAAAACAAAAACTGCCTGGTACCCTGAATATGAGAAAAATTGGAATAAATAGATACTTAAATACAAGGAAAGTTTATGGAAATGTGGGTAATGTCAACCCGAATGTGGGGGTAATGTCAACCTTTGACAAAGAAGGATACAAACTAGCATTTGACTTAAGGAAGGCTCACCATTCTAGTCTATAGTCTATAGTATTTGACTTAAGGAAGGCTCACCATTCTAGTCTATAGTCGTAGGGCAGAGAAAGAACGCTCAAGGGCCTAACCCTGAATTTCCCCCCGGAGGAATATTTGTTAATTCAAGGCTTTTGCCACATTTATAAAACATAATTACTGCAATAAAGAGTCGACTCTGGGTGTGTGTGCATGCACACACACCTTTGCAAAGCTGCACTAAAGGTAGAAACAGAAGGAAAACTTGCTTTTTAAAAAAAAAAATCTTAAATTTTTACTGGAACATGTTTGTAGTAATGATGATTACACAATTGTGTAATGTTGGTACGTGCACATTACACCTTGCTTTCATTTTGTTTTTTATTTATGTATACATATTTTTTGAAACAGGGTCTTACTATGTAGTTCAGGCTGGCCTCGAACTCATGTGATCCTCCTGCCTCAGTCTCCCGAGTGCTGGGTTTACAGGTGTGCACCACCACACCTGGCTGCTTTTAATTTTAAATCTTTATGTATTACTCACTTTTTTACTCTAAATATAGTCTTACTTTTGTTTCCTGAGTTAAATGTAAGCATATCTCTCAAGTTCTCCTGATCCCCATGTGCTGTGCAACTGTAAGTCCTAACCACCTCAGATCAGAGTCACTGTAACTACCCCCACTGTCCTCCCCTCCTCGAATCTTTCCCCCAATCTTTCCGGAAAACCACTACCAGATCAGTCTTCCTAAAATACCACTTTCATCCTGTCATTTTTCTCTGAACAATCTCAACACTTCCTCACAGCCTGACACAGCAAGTCTGTTTGTAAAATCTTAACACAATGAGGTTTCAACCTGTGGCTGCTGGTATCCCATTCACAACCACGTTGTCTGGCATCTCTTTTCACTCCCCGACTCATCTGCACCCAAGCTGTACTGGTTTCTGCCTTCACTTATCTGCTTGTTGATCTTTAGAACAGGACCACACCTGTGTGTTTGTGCTGGTTTTTGTCTGCTTTGTGGTACTGGGGATCGAATGCAGAGTCTCTGCACTGAGCTACAACCCCAGCCCTTAGCTCTCCCTCACCATTTTTGAGACAGGGTCTTGTTAAGTAACTAAGTTTTCCAGGCAAAGATTGAATTTGAGATCTTCTTGCCTCAGCCTCCCAGAATACTAGGATTACAGGTGTGTGCCACCAAGCTCCACTTATTCTTCTTTCTTTCCTTTCTCCTTTCTTTCTTTCTTTCTTTCCTTTCTTTTTCTTTTTCTTTCCTTCTTTCTTTCTTTCCTTCTTTCCTCCTTTTTTCTCTTTCTTTTCTTTCTTTCCTCCTTTCTTCTTTCCTTCTTTCTTTCCTCCTTTCTTCTTTCTTTCTTTCCTTCTTTCTTTCTTTCCTCCTTTCTTCTTTCTTTTTTTCTTTCTTTCTTCTTTCCTCCTTCCTCTCTTCCTTCTATTCCTTCTTCTTCCTCTCTGTCTTTCTCCCCCTTCCTTCCCTCCCTTCCTTCTTTCTTTCCTCTCTTCTGAGGTTTAAACCTAGAGCATCAGACATGCTGAAAATATGCTCCACCACTGAGCTACATCCTTAGTCCCCATTTTTCTCACTTCTAACTTTTTTTTCAGTATTTGAGATTGAACCCAGGGCCTCACATATTCTGGACAAATGTTACTTCCAAGAGCTTCTTCATACATCCCCAGCCCTCATTTCTGAATTCTTACTGAGCTAAACCACATGATGAGCACCTCACTTATATGTTATTTTAAAATCTCTAGTTGTTTGGTGTATTTAAAAACACTTAAGTACTTGCTATTACTATTTTAATTGCTATTCTAATTACTTCACAAATGTTACCTGATTTAATCTTCGTAATTACTTTATGAGGTAGGCAGTAGTATTATCCCCTTTAAATCAGGAAGTGGAAGTGCAAAGATGTTACTTAAGTCACATGCCCAAGGTCACACCGAGACTGACTAGAATCACACTCTTACCATATCAGTTTTGCCCCATAACTGGCCTAAGGGATTCATTATGTGGTGAGTTATTGGGGGGTGGTGTGTTTTTCACTACTTCTCTGGAGGGTTCCACATCATGTTAAAATCTTTCCAACTGCCAAGAGTTTTCTGGCTTTAGTCTCACGCAGAGCTGACACTCCCAGCTCTGAGAATGGACTTGGGACTCAGAAGTTGGTCACTGAGTTCTAGGGGTGCAGCAGTTTGGCATGTGTGAGGCCCTGGATTCAACGGCAGCTCCAAAGAGGAGGAGGAGGGAGAGGGGGAGGAGAAGGGAGGTGGAGGAGGGAGGAGGAGGGCACTGAGCCAAGTAAAGTTCCTTTAAACTTGCTGTCCACCTTCTTTGTCTTTCTCCCATACAGGGCCTTTGCTGCCTTTAGCCTCCCCTCTGGCTTTCCTGGAATTAGGAACCCTGCCGGGCAAGTCCTATGGCCACACGAGGGCGACATGGACTCAGCTCCTCCACTAGGAAGACACCCAGTTACACAAGAGGTAAAAGGCAGAATTTCATTCATCCACAGGGCTCCAGCCCTACACATTGTACCCCGTGACACAGGGTCCTTCCATGCTGCAGTGAGGAAATGCAGAGTTTTAAAAACCTAGGCTTGAATATTGGCCCTACCACTTAACTGCGTCATCTTATACAAGTTAAAAGAAATTGTCTGAACTATGCCCAGGCCCCTGGATGTTACTGTGTCATTACTAATCCAGTAATGGCTAACACTGAGCATTTACTATATGCCAAGCGCACAGGTCTAGTATTGGTGTGTATGAACGTGTGCAATCTTCACAGCTCTGTGAGGAGGTGCTATGGTTGACCTCATTTTACAGATAAGGAATTAAGGTGCATAGAGGTGAAGCGATTTACCCCAAACACATAGCTAGCAAAGGGCAACCTGAACAATTTTTGTAGTATTGGCAGGAAGATAAAGTAATGCACATAAAACATCTGGCATGGAAAGGAACTCTGTAGATACCTCCTTGTGTTAGTTATCATTAAGCTTGGCTACATGAAACAGAAAATCTAAGTCAGAGTGAATTAAAGAAACTAAAAGGTTTTTCTTTCTTCTGTGGAATAAGTTCAAGATAGGCAAGCTGAAGCTGGGCATGGTGGTGTTTGCCTATAATCTCAGCTCTGGGGAGGCTGAGGCAGGGGGATTGCCATGAGTTCAAGGCCAGCCTGGGCTACATAATGAGACCCTGTTTCAAAAAATACAAAACAAAGACAAACACAGTAGGCAAGCTGAGGCTGGGAGAAGGACTCCACCTCACCCGGTGCTCAGACTCCTCCAGCTCTCTGCGCTGCTATCCCTAGCCCATGACTTTCGTTCCCAGTGTTGCCTCCTGCTCACAAGATGCCACTGTAGATGCCACCCCGTGTTCTAGGCAGCAGGAATGAGGAGGACGAGGCAAAGGTAGAAGGGAAAGTCTCTGAGCAAAGTCAGCCCACTTTATTTTGTTTTGTTTTTGTTTTTTGTTTTTTTTGGTTTTTTTTTTTCCGGTTCTGGGAATCGAACTCACGACCTTGCGCTTGCCAGGCAGGCGCTGTGCCACTGAGCTAAATCCTCAGCCCCTTTTTAGGTGATGTATCTATTTTTTTTTTTTTTTTTGTACTGGGAATTGAACTCAGGACCTTGTGCTTGCCAGACAAGCACTTATGCCACTGAGCTATATCCCCAGCCATCAGCCCACTTTAATAAACTTTCCAAAGAACTCCACCCCTACGCTCTGGCCTCCCTCTCATTGCCATGCCCATCTATGATGGAGTCTACGAGATACCGTTTTCTGCGGAGCACGTTGCCACCCTCAGTAACAGGAGGGTTCTGTTACTAAGGAAATGTGGAAGATTGGGGCTAAGTAGGGAACTGGCAGTCACCCCTCTTTCGGCCCTGAGATGTCACGGCCCAACCTAGACACCTAAAGCTCAGTCTTCTCATTTGACAGTCTCTCTGTTATTGTCTCCACTTCTTGTCAGATCTTTCTGAAACCTTTCATCATTAGGGGGCTATGACCATTCATCCTGATGTATCGTCTCCATTGATTAGGAAATGCCTGGCAGATTAGTAAAGCAGGTTCTTGATGTGTGGGGGTGGGTCACAGAGGCCTAACCTTGGGTCATCCCTTTTCTGGCACTGGTTCCCTGCTCTGCTTCCTGACTGACATAAACTAGGCAGCTTTGCTTTGGCACAGCCTTCTGCCATGATGTTTCTGCCTGACAGCCAGCTAACCATGGACTGATTCCTCTTAAAACATGAAATTATATCTTTCCTATTTTAAATTGTGGGTGTCAGGTATAATGTCTCAGCAACGGGAGAGTGGACTAATACAGAGACAAACAAGATCACTCTCTTTGTGATCCAAAAGTTGAAAATGGTTTATTCTTTCATTTGACAACTATTGGGCTGGGGATATAGCTCAGCGGCACAAGCGCCTGCCTGGCAAGCATGAAGTCTGAGTTTGATTCCCGGTACCAAAAAACAAACAAACAAATAAACAAACAAACAAACCCCAAATGATTTGATAACTATTTACTGAGTACCAACTCTTGGCCAGAAACCATGCAAGACACAGCCATGAGATATACCCATGAGAAGACATGTTCCAGCTTCCTCCAGCTCATGGTCCAAGTGGAAGAAAGCCATTCTTCAGGAGGTAACTGGCTAATCTTCATCAATTAATATGGTTTTCATGCAGGAAAGGAAACCAATGAGAATCAAGAAAGGCTCCACAAGTGAGGTCATCTTAAGCAGAGAGCTGAAGGGCATGGATATGCAAGAACAAAGCAGAGACCCCCACGAGAGCTAGAATGCTACAGGAATGGTGAGGTCTATCAGACACTTGCATGGTGGGGAGGTGAGGCTGAGGAAGTAGGAAGGCACTGCACTGTGAATGACTTTAAAGGCTTTTTTTTTCTAGAACTAGGGATTGAACTCAAGGCCTTGCACATGCTGGGCAAGCAGTCTATCACTGAGCTACATCTCCACCCTTCTTTAAATTTTATTTTGACACAGAGTCTTGCTAATTCACCCAGGCTGGGTGCAAATTTGCAATTCTTGTGTCTCAGCCTCCCAAGTAGCTGGGATTACAGGTGAACTAGTACCCAGTGCTTCTCAAACCATATGTAAAGAAGAACAAGCTTTTTTTGTTTTTTCCTTCTAACCTATCATAACCAAAAGTTTTGTAAAATACACAACAAATTGGTTACTGGAAATATGACATTTTAGAAAAGAGATATAAAATTAGCCCAAATTGCTTTATCAAGACTTCAGTGATTTGTTTGTTTGTTTGCTTGCTTGCTTGACAGTAGTAGAGATGGAACCCAGGGACACTCCACCACTGAGCTGCATCCTGAGAATTTTTTGTTTTATTTTTTAAATTTGTTTGACTTTTTGAGCCAGGGTCTCACTTTGTAGTTCAGGCTGGCCTTGAACTTACTATGTAGTCCTGGCTGGCCTCAAACTCATGGTGATCCTTCTGCCTCAGCCTCCTGAGTACTGGGATTACAGGTATGTGCCATGGTGCCTGGCTATTTTTTTAATTTTTAAAACAGGGTCTAGCTAAATTTCCCAGGCTGAGCACAAACTTGCAATCTTCTTGCCTCAGTCTTCAGAGCAGCTGGGTTATAGGCAGGCACCACCATGTCCAGCAAAATTTGAGTGAAGAGTTTCTGATGTCAGATTTTGGTGGAAGACAAGTCAAGATCTATGGTCAAATGGCTCTGGAGACCTGCAAGACCTAAACTCCTAGTGGGAATCATGGTGCATATCTGCAATCTCAGTCAGTGGCAGTGTAGAGACTGGAGGATTGCAGGTTGCCTGGGCAAACTAACATGACCTTGTATTAAAATTTCAAAAAATGTTTTTGTTTTTTAGTTTTTTTGAGACACGGTCTCACTATGTAGCCCAGTCTGGCTTTACTTGTGATCCTCCTGCCTCAGCCTCTTGAGTGCTGGGGTTACAAGTGTGTGCCACCACGCCTGGCCAATATACTTTGAAAGTAATAGTAATGCGGAATATTTGAAACCACAGTGAAGCACTATTCTTACCAGGAATTTTATTATTTTAAGAATTTTATTTCATTCTAACACAGGCCTGGGCCATCTGCTTTTACATAAAATTTTAAATATGCTGTATTAGATATTTTTAAAGATGTTAAAAACCCTGTACTTTGCAATAGTGAAAAGTATCTTTTGAAGTTGGGCACTGTGGTGCACACCTGTAATCTCAGCACTCTGGGAGGCTGGCAGGAGGATGGTAAGTTCAAATCCCAGGTGGGCAACTTTAAGTGAGATCCTGTCTCAAGCATTTTTAAAAATGTAAAAAGGAGAGTCAGGTGTGGTGGTGCATACCTGTAATCCCAGAACTCAGGAGCCTGAGGCAGGAGGATTGCCTTGAGTTTGAGGCTACCTTGAATCCTGTCTCAAAAAAAAATTTTTTTAAAAAAGGGCTGAGAAGGTCGTGAGTTCAATTCCCAATACTGGGAAAACAAAACAAAAAAATAAAATAAAATAAAAAAATAAAAAGGGCTGAGTAGGTAGTTTAGTGTAAAGGACCTGGGTTCAATCCCCAGTATTGGGGAAAAAAGTGCTGGTTGACTCTGAAACTGAAAACCTACCCCTCACCAGAGCAGGCTATACTCTGGGACAGCCTCAGTTGAGGAGGCCCCCTCTCCCGAGGCATCTTTTCTGGGCTGAGACCATCTGTCTGTGTCTGTGTCTGTGTTGGCATCTACTGTGCCTTGACAAGTCCTTCTTGGAGCAGTTTCCTGTCCTCCCTCTGAACTTCAGGAACTTCCCTGCAGGCAGTGCCAGCAGAAGTCGGTGGGCAACCAGTAACCACGCCTATGTCACAAATCCACTTTCTTGGGACTTACAGGGAACAGCCTGGTGTCTACATCACATTTCTCCTAAGCAAGAGAACTAATCCTCAAAAGATATTTGAAAAGCTAAGGAAACTGCTGGCTCCCAGCATGCCAAAGTTTTATTTAATTAGGTATGTATATATGTATGCATTTATTTATTTATTTATTTATCTTTTTGAGACAGGGTCTCACTATGCAGTTCAGGCTGGCCTTGAGCTCACTTTGTAGCCCAGGCTGATCTTGAACTTGCAGTGAACCTCCTGCCTCAGCTTCCCGAGTATTAGGATTACGGGCATGTGCCACCACCCCCGGCTCCCATTTTCTTATTGATCACAACAGACGCTGAATAATTAACTTGCCTGTGTCCCTGCTGTCCTGCCAGGAGGCAGCGGCAACCCACCTAGATCCCCCTGAAGACAGCAGCTTGAGCAAGAGCTGGGCTTCTCCTCAGTGGTTTCAAGTCACTACATGAGCCTATAGAAATAACTGCTCTCTTTTCTCCTCTACTCCCCAGAAGTAGAAGATAATATGTGTCTTTCCATAGAAACCATTAATCTAGAAGGAAAGTTCACTGAGGACTCACTATGGAGCCCAGGCTGGCTTCGAACTAACTCATGGCGATCCTCCTGCCTCAGCCTCCTGAATGCTAGGATTACAGGCATGCATCACCACACCTAGCTCTCTCTTCTGATTTTTAAGCGAAGAACCTGAAACACAGAAGTAAATAACCACAGCTCAAATATTAAAATCTACTTACATTCAGGAAGAAAAATAAAGAAAAGACAATGGAAAGTGGAAAGCGCATGTTTATAATCCTAGCTGGTCAGGATGATGAAGCAGAAGATTACAAACTCAAGTTCAACCCGGGCAATTTAGTGAGAATTTGCCTCCAAGTAAAAAACAGCTGGAGATATATAGCTCAGCCTTCCCTGGGTTCAGTCCCCAGAATCCCCCACCAAAAAAAAAGTAGCGGTTCCCCGGAAGGAGGGCTTCCGGCGCACAGGGAGCCACGGGTGGGAAGCGCTGGTCT
>NW_004955589.1:900882-921094 GCF_000276665.1 Chinchilla lanigera
AAAGAAAACAAGAAGCAGAAAGAAAGGAGTGGAAAGCACAGCTGAATGTGGTGGGCAACTTTGGGCTAGAAGATTTGCATCACTTCCCTTTTGTTCAATGCACATTCGTTTTGTATGAATGCGGGGAGCGACAAGACCCGGTGCGTACGACTGAAGGTCAGGACAGCTACAGATAAGGAGAAGAGGAGAGATGCAGGTGGACCACTTCAAAGCTGCTGTGGAAGTCAAGAGAGAGACCATACGGAGGACAACAGTGGCAGGAAGGACCTGGGGCAGCAGAGAGAATGATGGGATCTTTAGGAGGAAGAACTGAAGGAATTAGGACCTCTCTGTGCTCTCCCTGTACCTCAAATCCTTCTCATCGAAGTCTTTATTGCACTGAACTGAAACAACAGGTCCACCCATCTGTATTTCCCTCCAGTGTGGACGAGCCAGAACGGTATCCTCCAGTCACATGTGCCCTTCGGGCACCTGAGTTGTGGCCATTGCAAGGTGAGATGGGCTGTAGAAGAATTAGAAAAACTTAACTCAAAACAATGGAAGCCTGGCATGGTGGCACGTCCCTGTAGTCCCAGCTATGTAGGAGGATGAGGCAGGAGGATCGAAAGTCTGAGCCCAACCTGGGCAACTTAACCATAACCCACCTCATAATTAACAGCAAGAAAGGCTGGGATGTAGCTCCTTGGTAGAGCACTTGCCTGGTGCAGCCTTCTGTTCAATCCCTAGAACCCAGAGGAAATTTTTTAAAAATGTAAAACATTTAAAAAATAATTTATAATTTAATTATATATGAAAATTATATTTTAGATATATTTGATAAAATACAAGATATCACTAAATGAGTTTTATCAGTTTTCTTTTAACCTTTTAATGTAACTACTAGAAAATTTTAAAGTACATATGTGGGCCTGGTTACTTTCGTATTGAATGACTTATACACTGTAAGAACTGCAGTATCTCCAAGGCCTCCTGCTGAATAAACATGTGCTGAATAAATGAATTATAAACAGTCAGGGCACGTTCAATTTCTGCATATAGGTATATATTGAGGATGGCTTTCAGCTTCAATGTTGGCATTTTGATGAAAAACAATGTGCTTTCTGAACAAGATAGACCCAAACACTGCCCAGAATTTGGCCAATAATTTTATTTTAATTAATTAATTAATTAATTTTCAATGATACTAGGGATTGAACCCAGGGCCTTTACATCTGAACAACATTCGCAGTCCCCCCTTTTCAGAGACAGGGTCTCCCTATGTAACTCAGGCTGGCCTGGACTCACTATGTAGCCCAGATGGCCTTGAACTCACAGTAACCCTCCTGCCTCCGCCTCCCAAATGCTGGGATTACAGGTGTGTGCCACCATGCCCAGCCCTTAAACTGAATACTTCTGCAACTTCTGCTTGTCTCCAGAATGACAGGGACATTTGTCTCTTTATGGTATAATTCACTTTGGGGTCAGTTATTTGCTATAGGAACCAACTGGCACGGGTGTAACTTAATAATTGAGGACTGATTTAAGGTGTATACTCTAAAAGAACATTCACAACACATGAAATGCATGGAAATCTGTGAAGGTCTTCCGAAGTTGTGACTTAACTTTCACCAAATATCTCAGCACCTTGTCAAAGTCTGAGCTTCTACTAAGCTTAGGGTACTTGAGCCAAAGGAAAAGAGTCCAGTGGCTATGGACCCCCTGGTCAGGGCTGGTTTGAGGCCGAACACCTGCACGTGTTTGAAGCCATCAGAAGCTCTCGCGTTACCTCACCGCAGCTCCCCTGGGGCTGAGCTCTGCTGCCCCAGCAGATCAGGAAGAAAGTACAATCTTATGAGCAAGTAGGGGTCTGGCATGTTCCATCTCTCAGAACCTTTTAAATTAATTCACTGAAGTCTTTAATCTAAGGAAACAGCTCAGGAAATCGCAACAAGTTTCCACTGTTTAGTTGCCTGATGGCATTAAAATAAACTAGATTTCCACATTGAGCTTCAGTCTCTTTCAAACATACTAAAAACTAATTTGGCTAAGGGCAGACACAGAGCAAACCCAGACTTAATTCTTCCACTGAATCATGTGACTTGCTGGGCTCCCAGCACACACTTCCCTAAGGAGTGAGGTAATGGAAGCTGAGGCCCCTGATCACTCTTTACAAGAACAACTTGAATAAGTGGTAGAATCCCCCATCTGTGTCAAGTGAGCTTAGATTTTCCATATTTAAACTTCTCCAGTTTCATGGCGATGAGAGGTTAGGTCCTCCTAGCTAACTAGGTGCACTTTTTCCAGGGAAAATGTAAGTGATCCACATCTCAAGGGCAAAAGGTCCCACATCTGGAGAAGCCTCACGGAGGAAACAGTCATTTGCTAGAGGGTCCTGTGCTGCTACTGTGTAAAGGACAGATCACAGCACCTTCATTCAGTTGGTGCTTTTGGAATGTTCCTGGTGTGCAAATCACTTTGGAATCTATCAAGGTAAATAATACTAAGAGTTATCATTTAAATGAGTCTCTCTCACATCCTAGACTTTTTCTTTTCTTTTTTTCTCTTTTTTTTGAGACAGGGGCTTGCTATGTAGCCCAGGTTGGCCTCCGACTCCCAGCAATCCTCTTACCTCAGCCTCCCAAGTGCTGCGATTACAGATGTGCACCACCACATCCGGCTCC
Organism: Chinchilla lanigera; assembly: GCF_000276665.1. Taxonomy (NCBI): domain Eukaryota; kingdom Metazoa; phylum Chordata; class Mammalia; order Rodentia; family Chinchillidae; genus Chinchilla; species Chinchilla lanigera. The sequence continues at coordinate 903,543 of NW_004955589.1, forward strand.
TAGGCCTTTTCAGATGTACAGCACTGTAGGAGATGAACTCCATTTTCTTGAAAAATAAAACGAGGTTCTCACGTTATATTTTACAAAGATTTCTGATACATAGCATAGTACAAACTGTATATATATGAAACCCTAAGTGCTATTTCTTTCTTTCCTTTTTGGTTTTCTTTTATTTTTTGAGACAGACTCTCACTATGAAGTTCAGGCTGGTCTTGAACTCACTATGTAGCACAGGCTGCTTCAAACTTGTAGTGATCCTCTTACCTCAGCTTTCTGAGTGCTGGGATTATAGGCGAGCATCACTAGGCCTGGCAAAGCACTATTTCTAATGAAGTTAACAAGTATATTAGATTGTTTCATCTGTAGTTTCCAACAGCATCCTGAACTACCCAAATGTTTACTGGCAGTGCCAGCCAGGAGAGAGAGAGAGACAGGGAGAGAGAGAGATGGAGAGAGAGAGAGAGACTGATTTCTATGTGCACTAAAAACAACAGAACAAAAAAATACCTGAAAGGCATGTACCAAGAAAACAAAATTTCCCTAATACAAATGAGAAACTAAATAAATGATTTATCACTAAACTTTTAAAAAATGGTCTGAAAAAAAAAAAAAAAAAGGTCTGAATTAAACCTGGGCTAAACTAGGTAGAATCTTACCCACTCGAAGCAGGGACATACATGAGAATGAAGCAAAACAAAAACTCGAAGTCATCACCCATGGAAACGTTCATCACTTACCAGGAGGAGGTTTTGAGGTGCAGGCCTCGATTTGCAAAATTATTACCACATTAAAACCTTTTTCTGGTGCTAGGTGAGGGTAGAAGATAGAGCTTCTGAACCTGACCTGAACACCTATCAAAATGTAATTTATACCTATATTAAGTTAACAGAGAAAAAGGAAGTAGGAACATTTCTATTTTAAAGATCGCATTTTAATTTTTTCTGCAGATCTTCTCATTTTGTGCACTCCTACTACGGCTCCTCGAGGCAATTTTGAGGCGAAGAGATCAGGACGACAAAAGGAAATTTATCAGTATAAAAACAAGACTCAGCTGAACGTGGTGCTGCATGCCTTGCAAGACCAGCATTGTGGGAGGCTGAGGTAGGAGATTCTCAAATTTGAGTCCAGCCTGGCTAACTTAGCGATTTAGCAAGACACTGTCTCAAAAACAGGATTAAAATAGTAATAGTAATAACAGTAACAATAATAACAACAATAAGAGGGTTGAGGATGTAGCTCAGTGTGAACGCCCTGGGTTCAATCCCCTAACCGAGATGGGGGTGGGGAGATACTCTGGCAGACCCCACGCTGGGGCACTGGGATCCCGCCCTCTAGGGCCCCCGCAGCCGCGCTGCCTCGGGGTGGGGCGGGCAGGAGCGCAGGGCTCCCCGGCCTCCCTGGACTGGGCGGCCGCCCCGCACCAGCCCGGCCACCCGGCCACCGTCCCTCCCGCACTTCCACCGCTCCGTTTTCCCCTGAAAACTTTCTAGACGGGAGGGACTATTTTCTTCTAATGTAACCTTCCACCAACTGAAGGAAAAAGTTACCCGAGGCAGGAGCCCGCTGGGGCCACCAGGGACCCCGAGAGCCGAGGGTGGGAACGGGGTCTCCGCGGAAAGCCGGGCTCGGGCCCAAGCCGGCGTCTTAGGGTCCGTGTTGATCGTTCGGTGCGCGCTGATGCTAAGTGTTTAAGATGGAGGTTTTAGAGAAAATTGGTATGAAATCGATTCCACTAGACAAATGGTGTGGGCTTCAGACCTTACAGTTTTTTCTCGGGGTTCTCGGGTTATCTACCCATCTCTCCAGGGTTCACCTAGAGGGAAAGCGAGGTTCCCAGAGGATGACTTCTCCCTCCGTCCTGGCGACAAAAGTCAAATCTAGAAACTGCTCTTTCACGCTGATTGCTGGATTTTCTCTGTATTCTGGTGCAGAAATACCTCACGGTTAGGAAAACCCACTAGACCTGCATTTTTTAGACTGGGTAGCAAAATCAGTTTGCCAAGGAGCATTAGGAAAGGAAGGAGAAAAGAAAGAAGGGAGAAGCTGGAACAAAAGAGAATGGAAAGATATTAACATATGAGAATCAGGATTCTTCCCTGAAGCCCGAATCATAAAAGGAATATGGAGTGTGTGTTGTGCATATGGAATCGAGATGTTGAATATACTTTTTACTCAGGGTTGTTGTCAAAAAATGTTTGAAAACCACTGCCCAAGGCTTTTTTTGTTTTTTTTTTTTTCTTTTTCTCTTTCTCTCTCTCTTTCTCTCTTACTCTTTCTTTTTTGAATGCTTAGAGTGGAAAGGCTTGAAAATCCATCTAATTTATTTCTCTATGCTTAGATGGTATTTCATTTTAAGACTCGGACAGACATTAATTCTCTTTCTTGCTTATCATTTCCCCATCTCAACATTTGCTCTCAATGATTTGTGAATAATCTGTCTCTTTAAAGCTATTATTTCAGTTAGGAAAGTGATAAATTAAAATAGGACGGCAATTCTGCCAAGCTTCCGTTTTTCTGTCTGCCCTTCTCCCCGGGCATCCTGGCTTGGCCATGTCCCAAGTGTGCTGAAGGCAAGGCCTCTGGCAGAACCCAAGCGCAGTCCGATGCTGGCCTATCCTGTAATCAAATACCCCCAGTGCAGCTCCTGGTGGCTGTTGTTTTGTATTGAGGATTGAACCCACGGCCTTCGCACTGAATTAGTTACACCTCAGCACTTTTAATTTTTCATTTTGAGACAGGGTCTTGCTAAATTGCCCAGTTGGGTCACCTACCTCAGCCTCTCAGAGTGTTGAGAATACAGGTATACATCACCACTCCTTTTAATTTATTTTAATTTTTTGTTTTTGTTTTTGTTTTTTTCCAGTACCAGGAATCAAACACGACCTCGCGCTTGCCAGGCAAGCGCTGTGGCGCTGAGCTAAATCCCCAGCCCCTTATTTTAAATTTTAATTTCCTTTTTTGAGACCAAGGCCCAGTATGAAGTTCAGCTTGGCCTTGAACTTGCTATTGTAGCCCAGGCTCACCTTGAATTCCTGATCTTTCTGCTTCAGCCTCTCAAGTCATGGACATATACCACCCCCTCTGGCAAATGTTAGTATTTCTTTATCTCATTCCTTGCTTTTATTTATTTTTAAACATTTATCCTCCTGCATAGGTAATAGAAAAACTTGATTACCTGAATTTGACTTTGTCCCTTTTTGGTAGGGGTGGTCCCTGTTGTGTAACCAGGGCTCAGGTTTGTGAAGTTTTCTTTCTTTGTGCACATCCCTTCACATGCTCACTCCACTCCTGCCACTTTCATTAATTCAACATTGGTGTGAGAAGGCCCAAGTGTACATGGGGGGCAGGGATGCAGGTGGCAGGAAACAGTATTGCTGCTCTCCGTTGTCAGTAGCAATACTGTAGTATTAAATGGTCCTTGTGACAACAACGTAATACTCATAGTTATATTGATAGTGAACATTTACTGGCCACTTTTCTGTGCTAACAGTTACGTGCCTTAAACCTTTAACTCGCCTAATAGCCCAAACTCATAGCTTAAACTGAAGCTTAGACAAGTTGCAGTAATGTGCTGGTTAGCAACTCAGGTGGGTCCAAACCCCACAGTCTGACTCCCCTGCCTCCGCTTACACAGAGAAACAGACCCTTTATCTGACACGGGCTCTCCTGTCACTGACTCCACTGAACGCTGGGCCTCAGCATTTACTCCCAAGGACCTCTTGTCTGAAAGGCAGTTGTGACATCAGTGTATGTCTATGTGCCTTGAACTCTCACCTTGTGGGCTTTTCTTTGCATTGAGCTACAGCTTCAGCCTCCCCGCACCTTTTTTTTTATTTTTAAGACAGGGTCTTGCTAAATTGCCCAGGCTGGGCTCAAACTACCAATCCTCCTACCTCAGCCTCCTGGAGTGCTAGGATTATGGGTATGTACTATCATCCTAGCTAAGACTTCCTAAATTTCCTGGAGGATTTAGAAGTTCTCCCAAAGGGTAAAGAAGTTACACTTTCTACATGTGTCTCCCAGGCCACAGTGCCTGGTACTTGATGCTGGGAGGACGTGGAGGGAGGAAAAGAGGAAAGCCTTGTGTTTTCTGGTCTTAGAGGATCATAGAAAGATTATGGTAAGCCAGGTATGGTGGTACATGCCTGTAATCTGAGCACTTGGGAGGCTGAGGCAGGAGGATCATCACAAATTTGAGGCCCACCGGGGCTACATAGTGAGCTCAAGGCCAGCCAGAACTACAAAGGGAGACCCTGTCCAAACAAACAAACAAACAAACAAACAAACATTTTAAAAAGACCATGATGAGGGAAAAAAGAAAGGGAAAGCTTAAATGTGTGATCTGATTTTTCCTCTCCAGGCAGCGCATAGCGAGAAGGAGGGCTTGCACCCACTGGGGCTCTGTAGGGTGGTGCAAGGTGCTCCACGTCCTGCTGTGGCTTCGGCACAGCAACTGAAAGTATGAGGAAGCTGTTGGCAGGCAGAGAGAACCCTGAGGTCACCCCTCCTGGGGTGCTGTCAGTGACAGCCACAGCAGCTGAGAATCTGAGGAGCCTGTGGTGGGAGATGATCTTAGCGGGGCAAGGTGACACAAGTCAAGGTCAGTAGGATCTTTTATTTATTTATTTATTCATTTATTTATTGTCTTTTTGAGACAGGGTCTCGCTATGCAGTTCAGGCTGGCCTTGAGCTCACTTTGTAGCCCAGGCTAGTCTTGAACTTGAAATGATCCTCCTGCTTCAGCCTCCCAAGTGCTAGGAATACAGGCATGTGCCACCCCCCCACCCCCAGCTATAGTAGGATCTTTTAGGTAAACTCAGACGGACCATGGAGTCAGGGAGCTTTGAGGCCTGGGCACCCTGAGGGGTTGCCAGTTCACATTCTATGGTTGCACAGCCTTGAACCACAGATTTCAGCCCCAAACATCAGTAGGGTGGACAGCAGCCAGGTACAGAAGGAACATTGCCTCAGAGGCCAGAGGTGCCAAAGAACACTGAGCTTGGGGTCTCTGGATTCTCTTCCTTTCTCCCAGGTTGCAGAAGCTCTGGTTTGGTACCACCTTACAGAAAAGCTGGGGATAAAAGTCTAAGAATGCAGAGGATGATCATTGTCTAAAGAGATTTTTTTAAGTTATTGGGTGATACTTAGCACTTTGTATGTGTGTGAGTCTGTGTCTATGTGTGTGTGTCTGTATGTATGGTATTGGGTATTAAACCCAGGCAGTGCTAAGCTACATTCCTAGCCTTTTCTATCTGTTTAATTTTAAGATAGTTTCACTAAAATGTCCAGGCCAAGCTAGAACTTGTGAGCCTCCTGTTTCAGCCTCCTCAGTGCTGGCATTACAGAGGGCACTGCCTAGCAGCCTTAAATAATTTTAAAAACATGATTACAAAGTATTTAGGAACCACCAGAAAATTAGAACTAACATAAGGACTATACCTATCAGTCAGTGTATTAACAATTGCCAATACAAGGCCAGGGATTTAGCTCAGCGGTGCAACACCCACCTGGCAAGTGTGAGGTCCTGAGTTCAATTCCTCGTACCAAAAGAAAAAAAAATACAAAATAGCCAATGTTAGGTCATTTTTGACCTCCAAAAAAACTCATCAATTTTAAATGATTCAACCCAACATTTTATTTAGGCTTTTTGGGTTTTACCTTATCTTTCTCATTCCTATGCTCACTTGGAATGCCTTTCCTTTCTTCATTCATCCAGGTCTACCCATCTTTAAGACAAGTTCTGAGCACACTCTTTCAAGTATTTGTCAGCCAATGTTACTTTCTCTCCAGAAGGCACTGTCTCACACTTTAGTATCACCTTATTTGTCATATCTTCGATTGTCTACACCACACATATTAGCATTTGGCAATGTTATGTTACTTATTATGCTGTTTTGTTAATTAACAGCTGGAAGAAATAAGGTTTTACTATATATTTGGTTAGGGACAATGAACTTTCTTTTTTTTTTGAGACAGGGTCTCGCTATGCAGTTCAGGCTGGCCTTGAGATCACTTTGTAGCTCAGGCTGGTCTTGAACTTGCAAAGATCCTCTGCCTTCAGCCTCCTGAGTGCTGGGATTATGGGCATGTGCCACCACACCCGGCGCCTGGATACCTTCAACAGTTTTATAAAAACTGTTTGATCCCAGCCAGGTATGGTGGCATATGCCTATCATCTCAACACTCAGCAGGCTGAGGCAAGAAGATCACCAAGAGTTTGAGGACAGCCTAGGCTACATAGTGAGTTCAAGGCTGGCCTGAACTACGTAATGGACCTTGTCTCAAAAAAAGGAAAAATAGTAGGCATGGTGGCACATGCCTGTGATTCCAGCACTTGGGAGGGTGAGGCAGGAGGATCACTGTGAATTCAAGACCAGCCTGGGCTACAAAGTGAGACCCTCTCTCAAAAAAGTGAAAAAGAAAAAATAGATGTTTAATTCCAAGACCCAACCTATTTAGAAGAGATACCTGATGATGAGAAAGCTGGGAAAGAATCAGAATAAGAAGCCTGTCATTCATGAGTATAATCAAATTTTGTCATGTCCCACTAAGTAATTACGATATAGTGCATTTTGATAACTAACAATATAAACTATTATTTATGGAATAGCACCTATAAGTACCATGAGCCAGGTACTAGCCTGGGCATTTCATATATTTTGAGATATATCTTATATATTTATAAAAATATAACTGCAATGTAGGTGATATCAAGTTCTACCCCCACCACTTTATTTTTTTGAGACAGGGTCTCACTTTGTAATTCAGGCTGGGATTACAGGTGTGCACCACCATACCCAGCTGTCTCCAATTCTCAATCATACAAGAATTGTACTGGGAATTTCTTTCTCTGCTTTAGTTTTTTCTTTCTTTCTCCCTTCCTTCCTCCCTTCCCTCCTCTCTTTCTTTCACTTCAACTTTTAGTACAAATGTGTGTTAGTCTGTACAAGTAGGGTTATGCTACATTAACAAATTGATCTTGGACTCTCCATAGTATAGCACAATGAAGGTTTTTTTTTTTTTGTTGCTGTTATTCTGGTGAAGTCCAGTGTAGATTGGACAATTCATTAGTTCAGCTCTCCTCCAAGGGGTAACTCAGGGATCTAGGTTATCTCCACACTGTGGCTTTATCATCTCACTGAATGAGAAGATGAGAGGCATATCAATCTTTAAATGCTCTGGGTCAGAAGTAATCCATCACTTGTGCTCACATTCCCACTTGCAAGGCGTCATTCTTGATGTGCTGGTACAGCTGCAAAGGAGGCTGGCAAATGCTGAAAGCCCATGAGTATTCAGTGAGGCACGGTCAAAGAAGTGGCCAATGAGGGAGGACCAGGCATCTCAGGTGAGCCACTATCTTTGCAGGGTTGGAGAGTCAGATATTATCCCCCCAGATGCCCATGATACCATTTCAGCTGGCTAATTTAGCTAAATGATCTGATCATCTTTTGAGTCCTAGAGATCCCTGGACTTTCTCAGATGTTAAAAAACATCTTGGGCAAAGATGAAAAATGGAGTAAAATATTAGTAGTAATAAACCACTTGTTAAGGTGAGAGGAATTTCTAGTATTTTTTAGCCACACATGTTCATAGGATTACTAAGAGATATTGTTTCTCTGTGCACTCGGGAAGTGTCCTATTCAAAGAGCCCAGAGCCTGACATTCTTTTCCTGGGGTTCATAAACAGGCGCATAAATGGATTTCAAGTTTGCAAAACGTTGTATTTACACAAATGTGCATTTTTCATGGGAAGATAGGTTCTTCTCTTTCTCCTCCTTCTCCTTCTCCTTCTCCTTCTCCTTCTCCTTCTCCTTCTCCTTCTCCTTCTCCTTCTTCTTCTTCTTTTGAGACAGGGTCTCGTTCCAGCTATCGTTGAACTCACTATGTAGCTCAGGCTCACAGCAATCCTCCTGTCTCAGCCTCCCAAGTGCTGGAATTACACTTGGCCTGGGAAGATACCTTTTATAGAGATTTTTCAAAGTGTTTATGTTCATGATTTGGAATTCAAATGTCCCAGAAAATTCTCACATTCAGAGGTGGAGCCTGGTTGGAAGGGTCAAGCCAATGGGGACATGACTTGGAAAGGTATATTCTGTCCCTGGCTCTTCTTTTCTAGGGATGCCTGACATGTGAGCAGCTTTTCTCCTCCTGGCCCTTGGTCCTTCTACCATGTGCTTTTTTTTTTTTTTTTTTTTTTTTTTTTGAGACAGGGTCTTGCTGTGTAATGTAGGCTGGCCTTGAACTCACCATGTAGCCCAGGCTGGCTTTGAACTCACAGTGATTCTCCTGCCTCAGCCTCCCAAGTTCTGGGATTACAGGCATGCACCACCACGCCCAGCACCCATGTGCTTTCTATGCTAGAGCTGGCCCATGAGAGGCTAAATCTACTGAAACTGTGAGCTGAAAATAAATGTCTCTTCCTTTAAATGTTGGGCATTGTGTATTTTGTCCTGGTGATGAGAAAGTGATCAATACAGTTCATAATGCAGAAAAGGTTAAGATTCACTTTTCTGGGTTAGAAATAATATTTCTGTATAGGAGAAGCAGAGATCAGAGCCTTCTGGGAAGCAGGGTGCATAGGACAGAAGAAACATTCACAATTGTCAGCACTTCTACAACTGCCCTTCTATGCACTTCTACGATAGCATTTACACATAAACCTCAAAGTGAGAATTATTTCCTGGGTGAATGATGATTAAATCATTTTTCTCCTATACAATAATTTTAAATTGCTGAATCTCAAATGTTTCACACTTCCAGATTTTTTATGGAAAAATCTTTATGTTTCAGGCAACAGAAAAAGTATTAAAAATAGATCCTTGGCTATTATAGGAGATAGCCTCCTTGCTGCCTCTCCCCCCACTGTATCTACTTAAAATGAGAGAAAACCCAAATGGCTCTCACCACTTATCTACACCAGAAACCTGTAAAACTTAATCGCTAAGGGTGCCTGTCAGCTATAAGACAATGATATTCATCTTCACATCCTTCAAAATAATGAGTTGTGTTCTGGAAATTATTCACGACTATAATAAAATTCAAGCACTGCTAAATTTAAAAACAATGTATCCTAGAGAAAGAAGAAAACATTAAATTTTATTCTGTGATTCATTATAATGATCAGAATCAAAGAGAATTCATTTTGGAAAATGTAACAGAAAAGGCAGTGGAGAAATTTTCACCATCAGAGCAACTCCCAGATTGAAAAGATTGACTGCATGGAGTCTCAGAGTGAAGTCATCGTGTATGAGCGGACAGGAGAACGATATGGCTAACATGACAGGGAGATTATCATGAAATAAAGGGTGACAGATACTGTTATGGCTTGTGTCTAGATGTCCCCCGAAAGCCTCATGCAGTCATAGCTGGGGCTTTTTCAGAAGTGGCTGGATCTAAAGTGTGTGATGCTGGGATTAAGGTTGTGTGATTATTAAATCAGTCCACTGACTGGTTTGGCATTGCCCTAAGCCCAGTAGCTTAGATAGAGTATGAAATGGGGCAGAAAGAAGCTGCTAAGGTCCTTTGCTTGTTTTGCTATCTTCTGCCTGCCATGAATTGTTTGTCCTCTGTGATTCTTGTCTGCCATGCCACCCTGCCTTGGAGCCAGTAGAATTTTGAAAAAGAAAAATAAAGTAGTCTTTTGAGATATAATTCACAAGCCAGACAACTGATGCAGTCAAAGTATACAATTAAGTGATTTTTATTATATTCAACCATTTTTAATTACAGAACATTTCATTGTTTCATTCAATAAATATATACTAGGTGGGCGCCGTGGTCCACGCCTGTAATCTTAGCACTTGGGAGACTGAGGCAAGAGGATAAATAATGACAAAAGGAACTCTCTCATCTATAGAATATATAAAATCATATATATAGATAGATATAGATATATAATTTTTTTCCATGGAAAGGATATAGAAGAATGCACATTAAATTATTCATGGTGGCTCCTATTCATTGTGGCACAAAAGAGGATTTATATATTTTGTTTAAAAAGAACAATAACAGGCCAGGTGTGGTAGTGCACACCTATGATTCCAGAGCTTGGGAGGCTGAGGCAGGAGAATCACCATAAGATCGAGGCCAGCCTGACTACAAAATCAGACCTTGTCTCAAAAAAAACAACAAAACAAAACAAACAAAGCTGGGCATGATTGTGCATGCCTATAACCCCATGTTATGGTTGATACATTGTGTCAACTTCGGGAGTCTAGAGGTTTGGCTAAGTGACTCAGCAGGAAGCCAGGGTGCTTACTTTGTAGACATCCTGAGCCTGTGAAAGAGGAGGGCATGGAGATTATGGTAGAGCTACACGCCCCTTAGGTGGGGGTAGCCTGTTTACAATGTAAGGGAGGGAAAGAAGCTGCTTGCAGACATTCCTCCCTTTTGCTCTGGTTGCTTTGCTGTTCAGCTGCCATTCCCCGCTTTGCTCTTGTTGCTTTGCTGTCTTCTGCCTCGGAGCCAGCCAAGCGTGGACTGAAACCTCCACAAACTGTAAGCTAAACAAACCTTTCCTTCCTTCATTTTGGGCACTGGGTATTTTGTCTCAGCAATGAGAGAAAAGTAACCAAGACCGAATTTGGTACCAGAGGAGTGGGGTTGTTGCTGTGGCTATAAGTGATCATGTGGTTCAAGAGCCTTTGGAAGTGGCTTGTGGGAAGTGTTTGGAAAGGTTTGAAGTTGTCGCCTGAAAGAGAACTGCTAGAGCACCTTCGGCTGTTCTGTCTGGGAGATTCTAGTCAGATGCTGCATGTGGAATTAGAGGACATAATGTTATCCCTGCTGGATTTTGGACTTGCTTTGGTCCCAATGCTCTGTATCCCCCTGTTTGTACCTTTTGGAATGGTACTGCTTATTTTGTGCTATTGAATGTTGGAAGTGTTTAACTTTTCAGTTGTATAGTGGGGTCACAGCTAAGAGTTTGCCTTCATCTTGGAGGAGACTTAGGACTTGGACTCTTCAGCAATGCTGCAACTGTTAGGACTTTGGCAACTCTTGTAGATGGACTAAATGCCTTTTGCATAAAGGGATGTGCATGAGTCTTTAGGGGGTGAAATGTTATGGTTCTAATGGAATATAATGTCTTTGTACCTGGAAACTGGTTTAAAGAAATGTATCTGGTTGCCAAGTTGACAAGGGGTGGAGTGTTATGGTTGATACATTGTGTCAACTTGGGGAGTCTAGAGGTTTGGCTAAGTGACTCAGCAGGAAGCCAGGGTGCTTACTTTGTATACATCCTCAGCCTGTGGAAGAGGAGGGCATGGAGATTATGGGAGAGCTACACGCCCCTTAGGTGGGGGTAGCCTGTTTACAGGGAAAGAGGCTACTTGCCGCCATTTCTCCCTTTTGCTCTGGCTGCATTGCTGTTCAGCTGCCATCCCCCCTTTGCTCTTGTTGCTTTGCTATCTTCCGCATTGGGTATTTTGTCTCAGCAATGAGAGAAAAGTAACCAAGACACCCCAGCAGTCAGGAGGCTGAAGCAAGAGGATCACCTGGAGTTGAAGGCCAGCCTGAACTGCGTAGAGAGATCTTATCTCGATCAATCAATCAATCAATCAATCAGTTAATCACTAAAAATACTTTGTTCTGCATACCACACTTGAATCAACTGGGACACTATTTCTGTGTTGTATTATAAAACGCACACAAAAGTTAGTCACATGTCCAGCAAAAACACTGTACATGGTTGCAGAAGAATGGAAACAGAGAAAATACCAAACAAAATGTTCCCCCCAAAGCCTCATGTGGTCATAGGTGGGGCTGGCTCTATAGTGTGTGAAGCTGAAATTGATTCAGGGTTCAACGCTAGGATCAAGGGCACTAGGATTAAGGGTGTGAGTGCTACTCACCCTTAGTAACCTAGGGAAAGTATAAGGGATAGAAAGTGCTGTGATTGTCCCTTGTTGCTTTGCTACCTTCTGCCCACTATGAACTCTTTCTCCCCTGCCAATGCTTGCCTGCCATGACACTCTGCCTTGGAGTCAGCCAGTTATGGACTAAAACCCCTGTAAACTGTAAGCCACGTAAACCTCTCCCCCTTTAACTTTGGGTGTTGGGTATTTTGTGTCATCAATGAGAGAAAACTAAGATATCAAGTGTCTATAAAATAATATAATTTTTCTTTTCATGAAGATTTATGGCATCAATTTAATTTCTAGGTAACCATACCTGATCAACTGAAAAGCAACAAACAGGGAGAAATAAATATAACTTGGCTTTTGGGTATTTCTTACATAACATTAATTTAATTCAAAGTTAAACTAAATTCACTTGCCTGGCAGGTGCAAGGCCCTGGGTTCAACTCCTGGTACCAAGACAAAAACAAAAACTAAATCATTATCTCCTATGAAGTCATGCAGTAACAGTAAAATATTGATGACTGATGAAGTTGCCCATGCTTTTCTAACAAAATATATTTTGAGCTGGGTGTGTCGGCACTTGGAAGTCTGAGGATGGAGGATCTTGAGTTCAGGGTCAGCCTGGACTGGGTAAAACTGTCTCAAAGAAAAAAAAACTTTAAACACAAAGACATTCACGGTGGTGCATGCCTGTAATCCCAATACCTGGGAGGCTAAGGAAGGAGGATTGCTGTGAGTTTGAGGCCAGTCTGGACTACATAGTGAGTTCAAAGCCAGCCTAGACTACATATGAAGACCCTTCCTCAAAACAAAACAAAACAAAACAAAACAAAACAAAACAAAACAAAAAAAGGACATTCAATCACTTTTTTTTTTTTTGCCTTTTTGAGGTAGGGTCTCACTATGCAGTTCAGGCTGGCCTTGAACTCACTTTGTAGCTTAGACTGGTCTTGAACTTGAAATGATCCTCCTGCTTCAGCCTCCCAAGTGCTGGGATTACAGGTGTGCACCACCATGCCAAGCATCAATCCCTTCTTCTTTCTTTCTTTTTTTTTTTTGGTTTTTTGCAGTACCGGGAATTGAACTGACAACGTTGTACTTGCCAGGCAGGTGCCGTGCCACTGAGCTAAATCCCTAGCCCCAATTACTTCTTGAAAGTTAATGCGAAACTTTTCCACTGGCCTCTGGCTTTTCTACTTATGTATAAGGAGGTAGAAATAATATTTCAAAATAAAATCCAGCCAGTTTCTAAGTTCTCATTCTTTATTGGGCACGGGTCGGACACAGATCCTCGCTCACCCTTTATTTCATGACAGTTCCCCTGTCACATTAGCCATATTGTTCTCCTTCTTCCCATTCATCCATGATGACTTCACTGACTCCATGCAGTCAGTCTTTTCAATCTGGGAGTTGCTCTGCTGGTGAAAAATTTCTCCACTGCCTTTTCTCTTACATTTTTCAAAACGAGCTCTCTTTGACTGTGAACTTCAACCACCCTGAGCGTGTTACAGGGGGAGGTGGGATATCTGCTTTTAAAAAACCTGGCATTGTCCCCTTGAAGTTGCTTTCTGTCTGGAGTAGCCTCATGATCTGATCCTCCTCCTCCTCAGCCACAGTCCCCACACCAGCTCATACTGTCAACCTGACCCCAAACTGGAGAAGAAGTGTTTCTGTCTGAAACCACAGAAGGCACCCACAATTCACTCTGCCTTCAAAGCCATGTTGAAATCATTTGTGTCTCTGCCTTGGCATGCTCCAAACTACAAGTGGTTCCAATTTTCAACTAGTGGCAGCAACCCTAAGCTAAGGAAGCAAGTAAGTGTTTCCATAAACTGTGGAAAAGAAATGCTCTTCTGCTACCTGTGAAAAGCCCAATTTGGGAGTGCCGTTGACCTTTGACTTTCTTTCTTAGGAACCCAGGTGGAAAGGATTCATTGCTCCTATGCTGGCTACTGAAGACTAGGGTAGCTTTTTTAGGGGCAGCACTATGGGGTCCAATTTCTTCAATATATTACATGGCATTGGTTTTCAGATATCTTCCCCATATGTTTTAGAGGCACATATGAGTTGATTTCCAAGACTTTCATCCAGCTTATTTGTTCTACTGGTTTAGTTTCCCATCACTATTAAGATGATTCAATAGACAGATCACAGCCATCAGTTTTATTACGTTAGAAATCTATGTGTCAGTTGATGACGGCAAAGTGTCCCAATATGTCTCAAATTAACTTGGCCTTTTGCACTAGCACAGGGAATATATTTCGGGTGGTAGGAACATGAACTCTGTAGTTCCTTTTGAAATGCTGTTCTAGTGCTGTAGGTGGCAGATTTTACTTCAAATTTTATACCCTCTCTGAAATGAACACCATTTCTTCCAGCTCTCCACCATTCAGCTGTTCATCAGTTCTCTCCATGGTGACACAGGTAGGTCACGGTACCACAGTGTCCCACTCCATTCCCTAACTGCCTGCTGATCTTTACTCATTTCCTCAAAGCTGCCCTCAGACCCTGCAAAGTCCCATTTTTTACATTCAGATATTTTTCCTTTTTTGGGGGGCAGATTTAGCACCATTTCTCTCACATACATTTTTTAGCTATAATGGGTCAAAAGTGTCTCCCAGTACACAAGCTAAAAGAGAAGAAAATAGTGTACAGAGGTCATACTTGGGAGGCTGAGGCAGGAGGCTTGCCACAGGTTCAAGGCCAGCCTGTGCTACATAGCGGGTTCAGGGCCAGCCTAAATTACATAGTGAGACTCTGTTTTAACCGCTCCCCCCTCCCCCCTCAAAAAAGGAGAAAAAGAAGAAAACTAAAGTAGCAGCTTCATCACTCCCACCCTGGGTCAGGTTGTGGTCATCTTATCTGGATCATTGCAATGGTGTCCTGAGGGGTCTCTCGGCATCTGCCCTTGCCTACATCAGTCATTCTCGGAAAGAAGTCTGAATAATCTTGAAAAGGTCAGGTCACCACTCTAGTTCAAAATCCTCCAGTGGTTTTATTTCCACTTTCTTCCAGTTTTTGTCAAAATGTCACCTGAATGATGAGGTTGTATTTAACCTCTCCAAGTAAAATAGCACCTCCCCACTCTTTCCCCAAACCAGGTCCCAATTCGTCTATCCTACCCTTTCCCTCTCCGTAGCACCTATCACCACATGACATACATATTTATCTACATAACATGTGGCAGAATGCATTTTCCAGGTTGTAGATAGATGTTCCATTCTGCATGTTTTTCTTACAACGTGATATGTTCACTACTCCTTCGCGTGTGTGGGGTCTACACTCCCCACCTCCCTGAACAAAGCAGGCCTGTAACTGTGGTGGAAAGGATGCTATGCGACCTATGAGGCTGGGTCACAAAAAGCCATAAATCTCTGATGGTCTTCTTGGGGAACTCACCACTGATGTGCGGAAGCACAGGTCACATGGAGAAGCCACTTGTAAATATTCTTGCCAACAGCTCCAGGGCTGTGGCCCAAGCCAACACTTAACATCTACTAGACACATAAGGAAGTTTTTGAGGTAAATCAGTCCATCCACTGCATCAAAGACTGCAAAAGAGAACCCTTTAGCTTAGCCCTATCACCTCCCAAATCAAGACAGATAATGAAATTGTTTACAGCCAATGAATTTAGGAGCTGTTTGTTATTTAACAATAGATAGTAGAGCAGTTTATTTCTGTGTATATTCTCTGTCTCTTTCCCTTTTGAGTTCAGGGATTCTTATTTCTTTGTTTCTGTATTCCCAGCACCTAGAACAGTACCTGGTATACAAATACTCAATAAATGTTGAATGAATGCATAATGTATTTTCAGCGCGATGTGCTGATGGTGTTTGTTCAACAGAACATGGCACAGTATGCTGGGCTAGACCTCATTGGCTGAGAGCATAAATCTGCATATTACAGCATGGGAAAATATGTGGGATCTTTCTGCGGTAAATAACATATGTAACATGCATAACTATATATAAAAACATAATAAATTATAATAATCACTGCCAGGACAGCATAAAATAAGATTAAAGTTTTGCCAAGACTTTGTCTTTTGGTGATTCCATAATCCTACTATGGGTTTTTTCAGAAAAACTTTAGAAGTATTTTCAGAAAGAGAAGTGATTCTTTAGATTAAAATAATGAAGATATCTCTAAGACTGACTAGTTGGAAGCACTTTCATGTCTCTGGGATAAAAAAAGAACGAAAATAGGTGGTGATGTGTGTATGTGCGCACACACACACACACACACACACACACACACACACACACGAGTACATTTGGAATGTCTGTTGTCTTAGACTGGTGGTGTGAAGAGAATAAATATGGTGCTGATCTCCCTATTCTTGCACCATGTACAGTAGCTTGATTTAGAATTTGATTTAGAGCAAATATCCCATGAAAAATATTAACAATTTATCATCTCAAGAGACAATAAAGAGCAAAATTTCTTAGCTATCTAGAGATTAGTTTTTGTGTGGAGAGCTAACGGGTGGACAGTCTATAATTAACTAATCAATTTCTTTGGGGCAATACATCTCATCAGCCTTGACCGAATCAAACAACACAGGCATGTGGTATTCACAACGGTCTCAAAGCAGTTCTTATTACAACGCCCCCCCCTTTTTTTTTTGGTGCTAGGAAATGAACTCAAGGGTTCCCTAGCTACACACACTACCAGTAAACTACTGTACATCCCCACTCCCAACAAGCATCTTGAAAAGGAATCATGTGCAAAGTCTTCCTAGAATCAACGAAGGGTTTGAGGGTAAATATGGTTTTACTAAGTTCTTCACTTAAGACCACTGCCACAAGGCTACTTGGCCAAGTGACCCTCGAAGAAGAGCGAGTGGGATCTTGCTCGTTGCTTGTTCCAATGACAATTGGTTTTACAGGGCCTCATCATCAGGCCTGTGACATTAAGTTCTCTTGTTTGGGTGTAAGCCTTGAGTGGAAAGTAGGGAGACTCCCAAAATTCCCCTGGAAAAATCAAGTCAAGTATATTGGGAACTATTTTCTTTGGAAATGCCATTTTTCTCATCAAAATTTACATATTGCTTCTGAAGCTAAATATTATTTTTTCCATTTAGGATTTATTTATTTATTTATTTGCAGGCCCAAACAAACTTGACTAGAAAAGAAGCCCGGGCAGGGGTTAGGATGAGCCCATGACGTGTCACGCGCTCCAACCAATCAAAAGGCCACGAAAGGGGGAGGGCGGAAGTGACGAGCCATATCCCTCCGCGGGGCGAGAGGGTCGGTGGGGGGAGTCGGCGTCTCTCTCCCCCGCGCCAGCTCCCGTACACGGAGCCGCATTCCTTGGCCCCCCCCCCCCCCCTCCCTCGGGGCCCCCCCGCCCCCCTCGGGAAAAAAAACCACCCCAAATCACTCGAACCCGAGGGAGGCTTCCTTTCACCCTCGGGGAGACGAGCTTCCAACGGTTGCCTCTGCTTCGTCTCCCCCCAAGCCCCCGTCCCCTCCCCTGTTCCCACCCCCTCTCCCGGCGCCGGGTGCAAGGTCCCTTTAAGGCGACGGCGCCTTCCTCGGGTCAGACTACCGGCGGCGACGACCACGGGAGGTGAGTGAGCGAGCGAGCCTCCGCTCTCCCCACCCCCTTTTCCCGGGGGTTCCGTTATCTTTTCGCTCGGCGAGGCGTTACGAGGCGAGACAATGAGAGGGGGATGGGGCGGGTGCGCG